>NC_074687.1:22324172-22531672 GCF_029448725.1 Salvelinus fontinalis
CTTTCCATTTCTAATGTGTGTGTGTGTGTGTGTGTGTTGTAGTTATATATGTACCAGTTGTTCAGGAGTCTGGCCTACATCCACTCATTTGGGATCTGCCATCGGGACATCAAGCCTCAGAACCTGCTGCTGGACCCTGAGACGGCTGTGCTCAAACTCTGTGACTTCGGCAGGTCAGTTTGAACTATGTGAAAGAATATGCATTTCTCATTAGCTTTGATTGGCTAGTATTAGGATGAGGATGATGATGATTATGGCAGTGATGGTAATGATAATGAAGATGACTATGATATTGATGACTATGATGATGATGATGATTGACGAGGAGTGTATGTGACTGACAGTGTGTGGTGGTGATGTTGTGTCTCCAGTGCTAAGCAGCTGGTACGTGGAGAGCCCAACGTGTCTTATATCTGCTCTCGCTACTACAGAGCCCCCGAGCTCATCTTTGGTGCCACCGACTACACCTCCAGCATAGGTGAGCTAACATCTAACCGCTTACAGCTGAACCCCATTGAAATTCATATACACCCTAGCATATATAGGCTAAATGCTAACCCTGTTTAAAGTCAAACTACACCTCTAGAGCAGGTATGCTAATCACGACATCTTCCTGTTTATGCTCCGCCCCCTCTACAGATGTGTGGTCAGCTGGATGTGTGCTAGCAGAGCTGTTGCTAGGGCAACCAATCTTCCCTGGCGACAGTGGAGTTGATCAGCTGGTGGAGATCATCAAGGTACTGATACTAGCCTGTCAGTTAGGATGTCTGTCAACCAATTCTCTCTATTTCATCGAATGAAAGTTGGCACACTCACCTGTCTCTCTCTCTCTCTCTCGCTCTCTCTCTCGCTCTCAATTGTCCCTCTCTTCACTGCTCATGCACTCTCCTCTTTTTGTCATATTCTTCCCCTCATTTGTCTCTTCCTCCCCTTCTTCCCCCTCTCTCTCCGTCTCTCGCTCCCTCCCTCCCCCTCTTTCTCCGTCTCTCGCTCCCTCCCCCTCTTCTCTCTGTCCATCTCTCCCTCCCACCCCCCCTCTCTCCCTACCTCCCCTCTCTTTCTCCATCTCTCCCTCCCTCTCTCTATCTCTGTCTCTCCTTTCCCCTCTCTTCTCCTCTCCTGTCTCTGTGCTGTAGGTTCTGGGGACACCTACACGGGAGCAGATCCGAGAGATGAACCCCAACTACACTGAGTTCAAATTCCCCCAGATTAAGGCACACCCATGGACTAAGGTGAGTCAACAGGTACAGGAACTCTTTTACTACTCTACAATCCACCCCCTCCCCTAGCATCATCTCTCTGTGCTCGCCACACCAGCCTGCCAGGCATTCATCTCTGCCATCCCATATATCTGTATCCCCTAATATCCAAAATAAACCCCTTCACCTAGACACTTCATGATGGGCCCCACCTAGATTTGTAAGGATTGGATAGGTGTAAGCTATATGGTAACAGTTGCGTCTAGCCCCACTAGCTTACTGGTAGGCTAGCTGGGGTTTCTACCATATTGCTTACAACCATCAGATTATTTCTAATCTGCAAGGGCACATGACGAAGACCTCAGGTCAGGTCGGTGATAACCTCAAGAAAGGGAGTTAGCAAAGAGGACATTGTCACAGTATTTGAACAGGGCCCAAGTCAAATGGCAAATGAGCAGTGTTGTAGAGCAGGTCCTCGTGGCGTCTCCCTAGACTCCACCTTGTGCTTGTTCTCTAGTACTGCATCCTCTAGCCACCCAGTCTCTGTGCTGCCTGTCTAGACCAGGGATGGACAACTTCAGTCCTCGGGTTCTGATTATTGTCATACTTTTGCCTGAGCCCCAGCTGACACACCTTACTCCCAATAATCAACTAATCCTGATCTTCAGTTTAAAATGCAAATAGTTCAATCAGCTGTGTTTGCTAGGGATGGGGAAAAAATGTGACACCACTCCAGCCCCGAGGACTGGAGTTGCCCATTACTGGTCTAGAGTCTCCTACCCTGCTTCTGTAGGGCTGCGCTCTTTACACTTGAACTGGACAAATACAGAGGACAATCTATGGACAATGAGCCCTCCTTGTGGTTTTAACAGACACACAAAGTTTATAATATACAGTCGTGGCCAAAAGTTTTGAGAATGACACAAATATACATTTTCACAAAGTCTGCTGCCTCAGTTTGTATGATGGAAATTTGCATATACTCCAGAATGTTATGAAGAGTGAGCAGATGAATTGCAATTAATTGCAAAGTCCCTCTTTGCCATGCAAATGAACTGAATCACCAAAAAACATTTCCACTGCATTTCAGCCCTGCCACAAAAGGACCAGCTGACATCATGTCAGTGATTCTCTCATTAACACAGGTGTGAGTGTTGACGAGGACAAGGCTGGAGATCACTCTGTCATGCTGATTGAGTTCGAATAACAGACTGGAAGGAAGGAGGGTGGTGCTTGGAATCATTGTTCTTCCTCTGTCATCCATGGTTACCTGCAAGGAAACACGTACCGTCATCATTGCTTTGCACAAAAAGGGCTTCACATGCAAGGATATTGCTGCCAGTAAGATTGCACCTAAATCAACCATTTATCGGATCATCAAGAACTTCAAGGAGAGTGGTTAAATTGTTGTGAAGAAGGCTATAGGGCTCCCAAGAAAGTCCAGAAAGCGTCAGGACCATCTCCTAAAGTTGATTCAGCTGTGGGATCGGGGCACCACCAGTACAGAGCTTGATCAGGAATGGCAGCAGGCAAGTGTGAGTGCATCAGCACACACAGTGAGGCGAAGACTTTTGGAGGATGGCCTGGTGTCATCAAGGCAGCAAAGAAGCCACTTCTCTCCAGGAAAAACATCAGGGACAGACTGATATTCTGCAAAAGGTACAGGGATTGGACTGCTGAGGACTGGGGTAAAGTCATTTTCTCTGATGAATCCCCTTTCCGATTGTTTTGGGCATCCGGAAAAAAGCTTGTCCTGAGAAGACAAGGTGACGCTACCATCAGTCCTGTGTCATGCCAACAGTAAAGCCTCCTGAGACCATTCATGTGTGGGGTTGCTCACTCACAATTTTGCCTAAGAACACAGCCATGAATAAAGAATGGTACCAACACATCCTCTGAGAGCAACTTCTCCCAACCATCCAGGAACAGTTTGGTGACGAACAATGCCTTTTCCAGCATGATGGAGCACCTTGCCATGAGGCAAAAGTCATAACTAAGTGAATCAGGGAACAAAACATCGATATTTTGGGTCCATGGCCAGGAAACTCCCCAGACCTTAATCCCATTGAGAACTTGTAGTTAATCCTCAAGAGATGGGTGGACAAACAAAAACCCACAAATTCTGACAAACTCCAAGCATTGATTATGCAAGGATGGGCTGCCATCAGTCAGGATGTGGCCCAGAAGTTAATTGACAGCATGCCAGGGCGGATTGCAGAGGTCTTGAAAAATAAGGGTCAACACTGCAAATATTGACTCTTTGTATCAACTTCATGTAATTGTCAATAAAAGCCTTTGACACTTATGAAATTCTTGTAATTATACTTCAGTATTCCATAGTAACAGCTGACAAAAATATCTAAAGACACTGAAGCAGCAAACTTTGTGGAAATTCATATTTGTGTCATTCTCAAAACTTTTGGCCACTACTGTACACTACCGTTCAAAAGTTTGGAGTCACTTTGAAATGTCTTTGTTTTTGAAAGAAAAAAAGTAGTTGGCAGCTTCATTAAATATTCCGGGATGCTGGCCTTCTAGGCAGAGTTGCAAAGAAAAACTATATCTCAGACTGGCCAATAAAAATAAAAGATTAAGATGGGCAAAAGAACACAGACACTGGACAGAGGAACTCTGCCTAGAAAGCCAGCATCCCGGAGTCGCCTCTTCACTTTTTACGTTGAGACTGGTGTTTTGCGGGTACGATTTAATTAACCTGGCAGGACTTGTGAGGCATCTGTTTCTCAAACTAGACACTCTAATGTACTTGTCCTCTTGCTCAGTTGTGCACCGGGGCCTCCCACTCCTCTTTCTATTCTGGTTAGGGCCAATTTGCGCTGTTCTGTGAAGGGAGTAGTACACAGCGTTGTACAAGATCTTCAGTTTCTTGGCAATTTCTCACATGGAATAGCCTTCATTTCTCAGAACAAGAATAGAATGAAGAGTTTCAGAAGAAAGGTCTTTTGTTTCTGGCCATTTTGAGCCTGTAATCGAACCCACAAATGCTGATGCTCCAGATACTCAACTAGTCTAAAGAAGGCTAAATCTAAAGATTTACTTCGCCACCATGGCCTATTTATTGCCATTACCTCCCTTATCTCACCTCATTTGCTCACATTGTATATAAACTTATTTTTCTACTGTATTATTGACTGTATGTTTGTTTTACTCCATGTGTAACTCTGTGTTGTTGTATGTGTTGAACTGCTTTGCTTTATCTTGGCCAGGTCACAGTTGTAAATGAGAACTTGTTCTCAACTTGCCTACCTGGTTAAAGAAAGGTGAAATAAAAAATAAAATAAAAAAGGCCAGTTTTATTGCTTCTTTAATCAGAACAACAGTTTTCATCTGCGCTAACTTAAGGGTTTTCTAATGATCAATTAGCCTTTTAAAATGATAAACTTGGATAAGCTAACACAACGTGCCATTGGAACACAGGAGTGATGGTTGCTGATAATGGGCCTCTACGCCTATGTAGATATTCCATAACAAATCTGCTGTTTCCAGCTACAATAGTCATTTACAACATTAACACTGTATTTCTGATCAATGTTATGTTATTTTAATGGCCCCAAAAAATCGCTTTTCTTTCAAAAACAAGGACATTTCTAAGTGACACCAACATTTTGAACGGTTGTGTATTTTTCTATGTATATCACCCTCACCTTTGTGCCGACCCTTGTCAGTTAAGTTAGGTAATATCTGTAACATTCAGTAGTTGATAATAATTACATTCTCTTTCCATTTCATATCTATTAGCAGAAACTGAAATCCTCCTCTCTCCCACCTGCTATCATGACCGCATACATCATTGTGTTCATGATACTAGTTTGAAATTGATTGGTTAACTGATTCTAGTCTCGCCTTTGTGATTGGCTCCCTGACTCGTCATTGCGTTGGATTGGCTGCTAGGTGTTCCGGCCCCGCACGCCCCCGGAGGCCATTGCCCTGTGCTCTCGACTGCTGGAGTACACGCCCACCTCGCGCCTCACCCCCCTGGAGGCGTGTGCACACTCCTTCTTTGATGAGCTGAGGGACCCCAATGTCAAACTGCCCAACGGGCGAGAAAAACCCTCTCTCTTCAACTTCACCACCCAGGGTACAGCACCTTGTCAATACACTCTCTGCCTGTCTCTTTTATCTGCGGTACGGAGAGTTTCTTCTCTTACATGTATAATGATGAGGTCTCTCTGTCAAGTCTCTGTACTAATGCTACCTGCTGTAATCTGTGTGTGTGTGACCTATGTGTGAGTTGTGTTTTCATGTGTTTTTCTGTGGTGGATGTGATCTGCTGTAATCTGGTGTACCGTGTCTCTCTCATAGAGCTGTCCAGTAATCCCTCGCTGGCCAACATCCTAATCCCCGCCCACGCCCGCTCTCAGGTCGCCACCTCCACCCCAACCAACGCCAACGCCACCGCCACCACAGGTTGACCCACACCTCTCCATCCCTCTCCAACTCTCTGTCTATGTTCTCTCTCTCTCTTTTCTCTCTCTGTCTCTCTCTCCCAGGAAAATGTCTTATTAAAAACACCTGTTTACTCATTGTGTAAATGAGTGAATCATTTTCCTCTCCCTACTCTCCTGTCCTTCTTTCTAGATGGTAACAGCACAGATCGCGGCCCCAGCACCACTACCGCCTCAGCCTCCAACTCCACCTCCTGAACCCCCCCCCACATCGCTCCAATCAGGGGTGCACCTGGGTGCCAGCTGTAAGAATGATGACATGGCAGGGTTTAAAACAGATGACCACAACAACACAACTAACTGAGCCCTCCACGTCACCCATTTAAGTGTTTGATTTCTGCAACCTATTCCACTGAGGACATCTTTATGGTCTGTTAGAGGGAGGGGGTGGTGGGGGCAGGGGGAGGCTGATGAAATATAAGAGTATTCATATATAAACGTACCATATATACACAATACTAGCCTGCTAATGTTTCCAAGAGGACAATCTATTTATCAAAGTAATTATCTGTCCCCTCACCCTCCTACTCTTACTTGTCCACAATGAAGCCCCCCCCTCACATTAAGGATCAGTCCCTCCCTCTCGCCCTCTCTCTACACCACACCCCTTCATATCCTCATCACTTCCCCTCTGACACCCCCTGGTTGGGATGGCCACCCAGGCTCCTCCTCCTGTAGTGCATGGCCTGAGTATAGTTAGGAGCACCCAGAGTGACCTTTCACCCCTGCATTGACGTCCACACTTTTGCTAATTAGGCATGAGGCACACATACACACACATACATTCTTACCAACACACGCCGATGCATGAAGGTCCTGATATATGTGGACAGTCCAATCAGAAGGGAGGTTTTGGATGTTGTCAGAGGTTTGCTTGGGGTTGTTTTTAAATGGTTAGCGAACAGTTTTATTCTGTTTTTATTTTATATCCCCTTGGCTTAGGGTGGGCGGGATCATGTCAGATGTCTATGGTTCTGTGTGCTTGTATTACATTTACACTGAGTGTACAAAACATTAGGAATACCCCCGTTCTACAGGGATGCTGGCCCATGATGACTCCAATGCTTCCCACAGTTGTGTCAAGTTCTCTGGATGTCCTTTGGGTGGTAGACCATAAATGATACACACGGGAAACTGTTGCATGTGAAAAACCCAGCAGCGTTGTAGTTCTTGAGACACTCCGGTGCACCTGGCACCTACTAACATACCTCATTCAAAGGCACTCAAATATTTTGCGTTTCTCATTACATCTGTCACACATACTGTACACAATCCATGTCTCTACTGTCTCAAGGCTTAAACATATTTCTTTAACCTGTCTCCTCACCTTTATCTCTATGCTGAGAAGTGGATTTAACAAGTGACATCCATAAGGGATCATAGCTTTCACCTAGATTCACCTGGACAGTCTGTCATGGAAAGAGCTGGTGTTCCTAATGTTTGTACACTCAGTGTATACATACAGTATATCACAAAAGTGAGTACACCCCTCACATTTTTGTAAATATTTGAGTATATATTTTCATGTGACAACACTGAAGAAATGACACTTTGCTACAATGTAAAGTAGTGAGTGTACAGCTTGTACAACAGTGTACATTTTCTGTCCCCTCAAAATAACTCAACACACAGCCATTAAATGCCTAAATCGCTGGCAACAAAAGTGAGTACACCCCTAAGTGAAAATGTCCAAATTGGGCCCAAAGTGTCAATATTTTGTGTGGCCACCATCATTTTCCAGCACTGCATTAACCCTCTTGGGCATGGAGTTCACCAGAGCTTCACAGGTTGCCACTGGAGTCCTCTTCCACTCCTCCATGACGACATCACGGAGCTGGTGGATGTTAGAGACCTTGCACTCCTCCACCTTCCGTTTGAGGATGCCCAACAGATGCTCAATAGGGTTTAGGTCTGGAGACATGCTTGGCCAGTCCATCACCTTTACCCTCAGCTTCTTTATCAAGGCAGTGGTCGTCTTGGAGGTGTGTTTGGGGTCGTTATCATGTTGGAATACTGCCCTGCGGCCCAGTCTCCGAAGGGAGGGGATCATGCTCTGCTTCAGTATGTCACAGTACATGTTGGCATTCATGGTTCCCTCAATGAACTGTAGCTCCCCAGTGCCGGCAGCACTCATGCAGCCCCAGACCATGACACTCCCACCACCATGCTTGACTGTAGGCAAGACACACTTGTCTTTGTACTCCTCACTTGGTTGCTGCCACACACGCTTGACACCATCTGAACCAAATAAGTTTATTTTGGTCTCATCAGACCACAGGACATGGTTCCAGTAATCCATGTCCTTAGTCTGCTTGTCTTCAGCTTTCTTGTGCATCA
This sequence comes from Salvelinus fontinalis, assembly GCF_029448725.1. NCBI lineage: Eukaryota > Metazoa > Chordata > Actinopteri > Salmoniformes > Salmonidae > Salvelinus > Salvelinus fontinalis. The sequence continues at coordinate 22,332,172 of NC_074687.1, forward strand.
TCTTTAGAAGAGGGTTCCTTCTGGGACGACAGCCATGCAGACAAATTGGATGCAGTGTACGGCGTATGGTCTGAGCACTGACAGGCTGACCCCCCACCCCGTCAACCTCTGCAGCAATGCTGGCGGCACTCATACGTCTATTCCCCAAAGACAACCTCTGGATATGACGCTGAGCACGTGCACTCAACTTCTTTGGTCGACCATGGCGAGGCCTGTTCTGAGTGGAACCTGTCCAGTTAAACCACTGTATGGTCTTGGCCACCGTGCTGCAGCTCAGTTTCAGGGTCTTGGCAATCTTCTTATTGCCCAGGCCATCTTTATGTAGAGCAACAATTATTTTTTTCAGATCCTCAGAGAGTTCTTTGCCATGAGGTGCCATGTTGAACTTCCAGTGACCAGTCAGTATGAGGGAGTGTGAGAGCGATGACACCAAATTTAACACACCTGCTCCCCATTCACACCTGAGACCTTGTAACACTAATGAGTCACATGACACCGGGGAGGGAAAATGGCCAATTGGGCCCAATTTGGACATTTTCACTTAGGGGTGTACTCACTTTTGTTGCCAGCGGTTTAGACATTAATGGCTTTGTGGTGAGTTATTTTGAGGGGACAGCAAATTAACACTGTTATACAAGCTGTACACTCACTACTTTACATTGTAGCAAAGTGTCATTTCTTCAGTGTTGTCACATGAAAAGATATACTCAAATATCTACAAAAATGTGAGGGGTGTACTCACTTTTGTGATATACTGTACATACACAGTTTATATATTACTTTGCATTATGTACAAATATATATATATATATTTAACTTCAATGGTTCAGAATCCATAACGGTTAGTTGTTGGCTCACAGAGCAGGGGCAATATTTGCTACTGCCTAAAGACATGAAGAGGCAAGGTGGTGTGATTTCTTTGGCTAGAAAAGCCTTTTTTTCAGCAGTCACTTTCCTGTTTTTCTGTATGTAATTATTGGTATGTTAATGCTGTAGACAGGACTAGAAAAATTATTTTTTATTTATCTCTATCAGATGACTGTGTTGTAATGCAGTCAGTTTGGAGGGGATGTCTCCCCCACACCTTCTTTCTGTCTCTTCAGATGAAGACTTTTTCTTCCAAACCAACCCCTAGCTTCTACCCCCTTAGCATTTGATTTGGAATTCAGCCATGGAGAGGTCTTTGTTGTTTCTGGCTAGATTGCGAGGAGTCCTCTGTCACTCCTGGCTCTCTTATTGTGACCACTGACTCACTGTTAGTACAATGTTCATCAAATGTTGTTCCAACGTTAATTGAACATTAGTCTAGCATTCTTCTCTTTCCTTTATCTCTCTCCACCTGAACCACACACGCACCTCTCTGGCACAGTCTCTGAGAGTAGAGCGTCTTACTTACCCAGACATATTCACACAGGTTCAATACCACAACACAACTACACTGTGTATATGTATACAGTTCATATGCTCCTCACCAAATCCTGACTCATATTTTAGTTTTTTATGTTTGTTAGTTTCTTCTGTTTTTATGTTGTGATCATGGTATGTACAGTATATATATGTAGACCCGTGTCCTGTTTATGAGCAAAAACAAAGATATGGGGGGAGAAAAGAAAAGAAGAAAAAACTAGACTTGTTTGTTGGATATTGTAGATGATGATGCTTTATCCAGCCATATAGTTCAATCTTTACCTGTACATTACAGTAGATGACAGCTGTATTATTCGAACAATACCTAGTCATGTATAGTGTATCTATAGTTTGGAGTGCCTTTTCTTTCATACACCTTCGCCTTGCCCCCCTTATCTCCCACCCCACCCCTCCCATCACATAACCTTACATCCTCCTTAGGTGCTGTTGAATTACTTTCTGCCCCCTCCCCCCTCCTCTCAGATCTCAGTTTCAGTCAAGAGTTGTGCCAATGTTAGTTAACGTTAGAATTTCTCGCTTTCTCTGTATGTACAAGTCATCTTCAACCTCCTTTTCCCCATGTTTAAAGCTTTTTGTTACACATTTGTTTTTAAAACATGATCTATATATAGTTCCAGATTGTTGTCCTGATTTGAAGAAAAGTCTGTGTTTGATTTTAATCAATGGTTTCACTAGGGTGCAGAAATATTTTCCACACACACAACAGAGTCAACATAGCATAGACATACATTAGAGTACATTATGTATTCAGTCAAAATGATGCTTCTGGTATCAAAGCCATTACGCCTATTGATGTTGTGACAAGCCATCCTCAGAGGTAATGCAGTACCTTGTATCTCATTGTCTACACACCCCTTCTCTTTTCCACCCTCCATCCCTCTGTGGTCTGAGGTGTTTATCATGTCCCCCTCCAGTGCCATCCCGTCCTGTTTGCTGTAATATTTGCGTTCATCAACGTGTTGCTATCTATCCCACCAGTGTGACCACTTCGCCTCTCTCCCCTGACTCCAGTTCAACCAGAGTGAACCATGTCAATCCACACCACAACCGTTTCAGTTACCAAAACAAAGACAAGCAAGGATAGTGGACTATAATATACCGACTGTGGCATCGTCACACTCGTGGCAGAAGAATTTGCTAACCGAGTTGAAAGAAAAAATAAGAAAAGACGACGGAAAACTAACTGTATAACAATACCACTACTACTTGAATGCCTCGGTTTGTGACATTTTATTTCATTTTTAAATGTTTTTTTTTTTGTTCTGTGAAGGTATCCTAAATGTTCGCCCCTGTAAATACTTCCCCCTGCGTGCCCTGAGGAATAGTTCCCTGGTTTCCTGGTACTGTCATTTGCATTAAATAAAGAGTAGGATAGCCTGGAAATGAACAAGCCTTGACCTCTGCCTGTGTGTCTGTGTGTGTGCTCTTGCCCTGTTGTGACATCTGTCGTAGAGCTCAGTATGTACAGTAGAACAGCAGGCTATGACTAACAACACACTACAGTAGATGACTAGCCACATGTGGCCACAGCCCATCCACTTCATCCAGCCACACAATCTACATCAGGGGTGGGCAATAAGGGATTTCAAAATTCAGAGGAGGATTGGTTTGGGATCGATTTGTTTGTCAAAAGGCATTTGCGGGCCTGGAAAAGGGCAGTTATTTAAAAACGTATAGGTCCATTATAATTTCAACATACTTTTTATGTATGTTTAGGTGTTCAAGAGTAGCCTGGAGTGTTTTTTTAACCCAAAATACTAATATTCCAAATGATTCAAACCTCCCGTGGGACAGACTGAATGGTCTCCGGCCCATGGGCCGTATGTTGCCCAGGCCTGTTCTACATGGTTCTGTTATAGTCAAACTTTGATTCCTCTTTATTTGAGGGTTTGATAGAAGAGAGCACTTCAGGCTAACATAATTTAAATGTATAACTTTTATTTTAACATACAACAGCTAATAACTGTCCAGTGTTTCCAGATTTCTATGAAATATGACCTATAATTAATTACAATATGAGTGAAATAGTTTTCTTTCACAAAAATGGTAATTACTTACGTTAAAAAGCATATTTTCTGTGTTGGAATGGAGTGGGCGTATACCGGTAATTCAGAAAATGTGAGTAGACTGCTGATAATATAACATTTTAGCAGAACTTTTTATCCAAAGCAACGTACAGTCATGCGTGCATACATTTTACATATGGGTGGCCCCAGCGGGAATCAAACCCACAACCCTTGTAAACGCCATACTCTATTGACTGAGACACATAGGACCACCTGTGATGACATCATCTATGAGGAAAGCATTTTTTAAATACTGTTTGAGATACAAGTTTGAGGTGGGGTGTTTGAAGTGAGTCAACAACATTATTTGGGTATGACGCATTAGTTAACAGAATATGAACTTTTAAAAAGTGAGATTTTCAGTTGAGACATGAAAATGCATTCACCATTGTCCGTTTTTGTATGTCAAAGTTCTACTACTCAACTGTTTTCTGGATGAGTTACACATGCAAGGCAGACATCTTGGGTGTTTTTTTTAGATTATCATCCATTATCCAACCTGGTCTCAAAGCATTTCCTATTATTCTGTACGTAAATCTGAGACACTCCATTTAGTGTGATATGTTATGTTTCGTATGATATGTATTAATTTGTGGTTGTCCACCACCCATTTCATATGATAAGTTACAAATTAGAAAAATATACAATGTGCTACGAATTTGTATGATGTACAATATGTTACGAATTCTAGGTAGGTGGCTAATATTAGCTAGGCTATGTGTTAGGTTTAGGAGTTAGGTTAAAGGGTTAGGGATAGGGGAAAGGTTAGCTAACATGCCAAGTAGTTGCATAGTAGCTAAAAACTAGTTGAAAGGTTGATAATTAGCTAAAATTGTCCGTGATGAGATTCGAACTCGCAACTTTTGCGATATACACCAATCACCCTACTTTTGTTTTTGCCTTAAGTATCCATCTGTCTTATGTAACCATACCAAATGTAACCTATCATACTCATTTGAGTGTTCCATATTTGCTTTTAATATGTTACATCTAGTCTACGAGACCAGGCTGCATTATCTGATGACGTCCATTGAAAAACTATTGTCTCAATCCATACATTTCAGACACCAAATCTTTGTGTGGCCGTACACTAATAAGAGGAAAGCCTAAGGAATTGTAGACCTGAGGTCATGTGAGGTAGGACGAGTAGGTCAAAACAAAGTTCAAAGGTCATAAAGTTCTGGCCATGGAGGGTCCTGTGTGTCTACTAGTGTTACAGCACACAGAAAGATACACATATAAGGCAGAAAACATCAACAACAACCATGACCCAACGCTCACACAGCCAAACACACGTCTGTACATGTCTCGAAAAAAACACAACCAAACATTCACATCACAAGGAAAAACCACAAATACACTAAAACACAGAATACAGGTACCTGCATCATTTGTAACATTAACAATACATATAAGATGATGTATTTCACATTTAGATTCTGATTGTAGTGTGTTCTTTTCACCTGTGACATTTCTGCAATCAGGATAAATTGATATGTACTAGATTGATTTTGTCTCACAATTAAGGAGGCACTTGACCAGCTTTTAGGAAATACAGCAGCCAAAGAGTGTTGATCACAGAAAACAAAATCCCTCCTTAAACCTCTGTAGAACCATAGGGTTCCCCCCTTCTTCAGTCCTGTATAAGATCATTTTGCATTAGTGCTTTAAACACAATTGTCTGAGTCTCTGACAATCATTTTGCGTTGGCAATATGCATAATTGAATGATGAAAAAAAAAACATACAAGCAAGCACACATTAAAAAACTACGTATAGCTCTTTTGATATATTTTGAATAAAATAAAATCTACATTTTTGAGAGGGAAAATGATTCAATCACCCCATAGGCAGTTTTACATGTCTCTGTTGAAGCCTGTCACAATTATTTAGGCATCCGTTCTGTATATCGGGCTGAGGAAAGTGGATTAAGCTGTCTGAAAGTAATTTAGGTCCTTTTCTCAATTGCATACTCCTTGCGTCCTTTCTTCTCGCCTCCTTCTCAAAACCCATTAGAAGAGAAGGTCAGAAGGGAGGGACGTCTGGCTCTTTCATCCAATGGGTTTTGAGAAGGAGTCGAGGAGAGAGGACACAAGGAGTATGTAATTGAGATTCTCCCTAGATGTCCTTGTTGAAACCTGACGGAAAGTGATTTAGGCATCCCTGCTGCTGCCTGTCTGGGTGTGTCTGTCTCAGGGGTCCTTGCTGACCACCTCCAGGATGAGTGGGTCAAATGAGTTGCCTGGCTGGATGTCCTGAATCTGCAGAACCTGTTTGGTATACTCCTCATTCATAGTCCTCATCTCCGTCAGACACGCCAGAATCTTAGGGTACAGCAGGCTGGGGGGACAGGGAGGACAGGGACAGGGGGACAAGAGAGACAGGGATATAGGGCCCAAGAGGTCACTATGAAGACAGTATTCCTAGGCACATTATCCAACGTCATGCCTTACGACACGTCTCATGTCTCAATGAAATTCAATATTTAGACAGACTCACTGTTTCTCAGGCTTGGCCCTCTTGGAGTCGATGTGGACCTTCAGCGCAATAGCCAGCTTCTCCTGCAGACTATCAATCACACCATGATTGATCACACCCGGACGATCTGCCAATCAGGACTCAACATTTTCAACCACATAAGCATTTGGGGAGCCAACTACCACTGTCTCACGAAGTCATTTAACAACTAATTTCAACAGTCTTTCCGCAGAAGTGTGGATGTATTTAAAGGTCTAATGTAGCCGTTTTTATCTCAATATCAAATCATTTATTGGTAACAATAAAGGACCGTACTGTAATTGTTTTGAATGGTCGAAAATAAACAAAAATAGCTTCTTAGTAAAGAGACATTTCTCAAGCAGTACTTTTGCTAGGACTGTCTGGGAGGGGTCTGAGTGGGAAGGGGAAAACTGAAAACTAGCTGTTATTGGCAGAAAGATTTGGAACTCTTTCTTAGTGGTCTATTAACTAATTTATTGCCTGGTGATGTCACCAGGCAGGCCAAAACTCCATCCCACCCAAACCAGCTGAACATTTCAGGCGGTCTTCAAACAGCTCGCACACTACAGGGGCATTATCATCATTTTCACAATTCCACAGTATGATTCCAATCTCATAGTGTGGAAATATAAAACACAGGAATATCACATTTTGACAGCACTGGGCCTTTAAATGTATTGAAAGCAGGAAGAATGAAGCAAAGTCAGAGCGTGGTAAGGAGTCTGTGTGTGTGTGGCATAATGTTACCTGGAGAGAAGAGGGAGATGGCCTGCATGAGAACATACTCCACCTCCTGCAGCTGTAGGTTCCTCAGGGTGTAGTGGAACCGCATCAGAGGGTCCAACAGGTGGCGCTGAAACCCAGCTACAACAGAGATAGGGGGATGAGGGGAGGGAGGGGAAAAGAGATGAAGATATGGGAAGGGTTGGGAGTGGGGAGGGTGAGAGAGGGAAGAGGGAGGAGAGAGATGCGGTATAGAGAATTGAGAGGGTGTTGTGTCTAAGGAGATAGAGAAAAATGTTTTAAAAAATTGAAAAAAGTGTGGGGGATGGGGTAAAAGGGAGAGACGAGAGAGAGACAGGGTGATGACGAGAGAGAGACAGGGTGATGATGATCGTCTACAGTCATGTGATGTGATAAAGGAACTAAATAAATCGAATAACCCTCACCTACAGGCAAAACAACAGGGTCAAGGACTAGGCTACACGGAACCATAGAAACATCCAGTAATAACAGGACAACACACTCGAATGAAAGTTGACCATGGTGTAACCTCACCAGGCTGTTCATCTACCTTGATTATATTTAACTTGACACTACTTATTTGATTACATGAGAAACCTTCATCACACTATCCTGATACTCTGACAGTTACAAGGGGTCACTGATTGACCAATTATTTCCTTTCAAGTGGACACCACTTTTCCAGATTGGAAAACATAAGATGTCATACAGCTGCTCCTCCAGCCGGTCGCCAATGGCAATGGTAACAGGGAGGCTGGTGCCCTAATCACAGCATTCTATCTATAATGTAATGATGGTTTTTTTGACCAATCAGATCAGATATTTAGCAAATAATTGGGCAATATATCAGAATTTGTCTGCCTGTGTAAACACAGCCACAGAGACATAAACAAACAGATGGGCTACACCTGTTGAAATGGGAGGGGCTCATTAGCAGCAGCAATGAGGCTGCTGGTCAGGTGAGTAAAGTTCTGGCTCCATGTAGCTGTAGCTCAGAGACTAGTCTCTATTGAACAATGACTACCAGTGCTGGTAAACTGTGGCTTGGGTGGGCCAGCCAGCCTAATGATATACAACTGTAGACAGACAAAAATTTGATTAGAGCACAAGACATTGGGATTGAATCCACTTCAAAGGAAAGCAGACACAGCAGAGGCTGTGAATGCCTGAGTCCAATTTGAGCTTCCTCTAGTTACAATACTGGTTGGTAATAAGAACGGGTTTGGGCACATTCTGACTCGAACATCAGCATTCATAGAAAGTATGTCAACTCTGTCACGCAACTGTCTGTCTCTCTGACCCCATTAGCATTACACCTGGTATTAAGATACAGTTCATCCTGGGATCCACATGAACATATTCATATTCTGGATATAGTGCACAATGTGGCTTAGCCAACATTAGTTCACTTTATAGGCAAATGTGCGATTAGATTTTCTTTCTACAGTTACTATATCCTAGCTATGTAGATTACAATGTGTAAAGAGCATTACTACTGTGTGTGTGTGATATATCAGCCCGATTAACCGGTGCCCCCGCACATTGGCTACCCGGACTGTTTGCATTGTGTCCCGCCCCCCCGCCAACACCTCTTTTACGCTGCTGCTACTCTCTGTTTATCATCTATGCAGTCACTTTAACTATACCACCCTGCATACCACTGCTGGCTTGCTTCTGAAGCTAAGCAGGGTTGGTCCTGGTCAGGCCCTGGATGGGAGACCAGATGCTGCTGGAAGTGGTGTTGGAGGGCCAGTAGGAGGCACTCTTTCCTCTGGTCTAAACAAAGATCCCAATGCCCCAGGGCAGTGATTGGGGACACTGCTCTGTGTAGGGTGCCGTCTTTCGGATGGGACGTTAAACGGGTGTCCTGACTCTCTGAGGTCATTAAAGATCCCATGGCACTTATCGGAAGAGTAGGGGTGTTAACCCCGGTGTCCTGGCTAAATTCCCAATTTGGCCCTCAACCATCACGGTCACCTAATAATCCCCAGTTTACAATTGGCTCATTCATCCCCCTCCTCTCCCCTGTAACTATTCCCCAGGTCGTTGCTGCAAATGAGAACGTGTTCTCAGTCAACTTACCTGGTAAAATAACGGATAAATAAAATAAATAAAAATACCTACATGTACATATTACCTCAATTAGCCCGACTAACTGGTGCCAGCGCACTTTGACTCTGTACAGATACAAACTGTATATAGCCTCGCTACTGTTATATTCACTGTCATTGTACTGTTTTTTTTATTTATCTATTGTTTACCTAATACCTATTTTTTACTTAAAAATTGCACTGTTGGTTAGGGTTTATAAGTAAGCATTTCACTGAATACCTGTTGTATTCGGCGCATGTGACAAATAAACTTTGATTTGATATACACTGCTCAAAAAAATAAAGGGAACACTTAAACAACACAATGTAACTCCAAGTCAATCACACTTCTGTGAAATCAAACTGTCCACTTAGGAAGCAACACTGATTGACAATAAATTTCACATCCTGTTGTGCAAATGGAATAGACAAAAGGTGGAAATTATAGGCAATTAGCAAGACACCCCCCAAAACAGGAGTGATTCTGCAGGTGGTGACCACAGACCACTTCTCAGATCCTATGCTTCCTGGCTGATGTTTTGGTCACTTTTGAATGCTGGCGGTGTTCTCACTCTAGTGGTAGCATGAGACGGAGTCTACAACCCACACAAGTGGCTCAGGTAGTGCAGTTTGTCCAGGATGGCACATCAATACGAACTGTGACAAAAAGGTTTGCTGTGTCTGTCAGCGTAGTGTCCAGAGCATGCAGGCGCTACCAGGAGACAGGCCAGTACATCAGGAGACGTGGAGGAGGCCGTAGGAGGGCAACAACCCAGCAGCAGGACCGCTACCTCCGCCTTTGTGCAAGGAGGTGCACTGCCAGCGCCCTGCAAAATTACCTACAGCAGGCCACAAATGTGCATGTGTCTGCTCAAACGGTCAGAAACAGACTCCATGAGGGTGGTATGAGGGCCCGACGTCCACAGGTGGGGGTTGTGCTTACAGCCTAGCACCGTGCAGGACGTTTGGCATTTGCCAGAGAACACCAAGATTGGCAAATTCGCCACTGGCGCCCTGTGCTCTTCACAGATGAAAGCAGGTTCACACTGAGCACATGAGCACATGTGACAGACGTGACAGAGTCTGGAGACGCCGTGGAGAACGTTCTGCTGCCTGCAACATCCTCCAGCATGACCGGTTTGGCGATGGGTCAGTCATGGTGTGGGGTGGCATTTCTTTGTGGGGCCGCACAGCCCTCCATGTGCTCGCCAAAGGTAGCCTGACTGCCATTAGGTACCGAGATGAGATCCTCAGACCCCTTGTGAGACCATATGCTGACACATGCACATTTGTGGCCTGCTGGAGGTCATTTTGCAGGGCTCTGGCAGTGCACCTCCTTGCACTAAGGCGGAGGTAGCGGTCCTGCTGCTGGGTTGTTGCCCTCCTACGGCCTCCTCCACGTCTCCTGATGTACTGGCCTGTCTCCTGGTAGCGCATGCATGCTCTGGACACTACGCTGACAGACACAGCAAACCTTTTTGCCACAGCTCGCATTGATGTGCCATCCTGGATGAACTGCACTACCTGAGCCACTTGTGTGGGTTGTAGACTCCGTCTCATGCTACTACTAGAGTGAGAACACCGCCAGCATTCAAAAGTGACCAAAACATCAGCCAGGAAGCATAGGATCTGAGAAGTGGTCTGTGGTCACCACCTGCAGAATCACTCCTGTTTTGGGGGGTGTCTTGCTAATTGCCTATAATTTCCACCTTTTGTCTATTCCATTTGCACAACAGGATGTGAAATTTATTGTCAATCAGTGTTGCTTCCTAAGTGGACAGTTTGATTTCACAGAAGTGTGATTGACTTGGAGTTACATTGTGTTGTTTAAGTGTTCCCTTTATTTTTTTGAGCAGTGTATATATATACATACATACAGTTGAAGTCGGAGGTTTACATACACTTAGGTTGGAGTACTTAAAACTCGTTTTTCAACCACTCCACAAATTTCTTGCTAAAAACTGCAGTTTTGGCAAGACGGTTAGGACATCTACTTTGTGCATGACACAAGTAATTCTTCCAACAATTGTTTAAAGAAGGATTATTTCACTTATAACTCACTGTATCACAATTCCAGTGGGTCAGAAGTTTACATACACTAAGTCTGGAAAATGTCAGAAAATGTCATGGCTTTAGAAGCTTCTAATAGGCTAATTGATATCATTTTAGTCAATTGGAGGTGTACCTGTGGATGTATTTCAAGGCCTACCTTCATACTCAGTGCCTCTTTGCTTGACATGGGGAAATCAAAAGAAATCAGCCAAGACCTCAGAAAAACAATTGTCTGGTTCAACCTTGGGAGCAATTTCCAAACACCTGAAGGTACCACGTTCATCTGTACAAACAATACCATGCAAGTATAAACACCATGGGACCACGCAGCCGTCATACCGCTCAGGAAGGAGACGCGTGCTGTCTCCTAGAGATGAACGTACTTTGGTGTGAAAAGTGCAAATCAATCCCAGAACAACAGCAAAGGACCTTGTGAAGATGCTGGAGGAAACAACAGTATCTATATCCACAGTAAAAAGAGTCCTATATCGACTTAACCTGAAAGGCCGCTCAGCAATGAAGCCACTGCTCCAAAACCGCCATAAAAAATGCCAGACTACGGTTTGCAACTGCACATGGGGACAAAGATTGTACTTTTTGGAGAAATGTCCTCTGGTCTGATGAAACAAAAATAGAACTGTTTGGCCATAATGACCATTGTTATGTTTTGAGGAAAAAGGGACAAGCTTGCAAGCCGAAGAACACCATCCCAACAGCGAAACACGGGGGTGGCAGCATCATGTTGTGGGGGTGCTTTGCTGCAAGAGGGACTGGTGCACTTCACAAAATAGATGGCATCATGAGGTAGGAAAATTATCAGGAAGGAATAGTCAGGATGTTAAAGCTTGGTCGCAAATGGGTCTTCCAAATGGACAATGACCCCAAGTATACTTATGTGGGAAACTTGTGGAAGGCTACCCTTCACATTCTTAAAATAAACCGGTGATCCTAACTGACCAAATACAGGGGATTTTTACTAGGATTAAATGTCAGGAATTGTGAAAAACAGGGTTTAAATGTATTTGGCTAAGGTGTATGTAAACTTCCGACTTCAACTGTATATGTGTGTGTACACTACAAGACCAAAAGTATGTGGATACCTGTTCGTCGAACATCTCATTCCAAAATAATGGGAATTAATATGGAGTTGGTCCCCCTTTGCTGCTATAACAGCCTCCATTCTTCTGGAAAGGCTTTCCACTAGATGTTGGAACATTACTGAGGGGATTTGCTTCTATTCAGCCACAAAAGCATTAGCGAGGTCGTCATTGATGTTGGGCGATTAGGCCTGGCTTGCAGTCGGCGTTCCAATTCATCCCAAAGGTGTTCGATGGGGTTGAGGTCAGGGCTCTGTGCAGGCCAGTCAAGTTCTTCCACACCGATCTCAAACAATTTCTGTATGAACCATGCTTTGTGAACAGGGGCGGCAGCGTAGCCTAGTGGTTAGAGTGTTGGACTAGTAACCAAAAAGTTGCAAGATCGAATCCTGGAGCTGACAAGGTACAAATCTGTCATTCTGCCCCTGAACAAGGCAGTTAACCCACTGTTCCTAGGCCGTCATTGAAAATAAGAATTTGTTCTTAACTGACTTGCCTAGTTAAATAAAGATAAAATTACAAAAATTACAATTGTCTTGCTGAAACAGATAAGAGCTTTCCCCAAACTGTTGCCACAAAGTTGGAAGCACAGAATCGTCTAGAATGTCATTGTATGTGGTAGTATTAAGAGTGCTCTACACTGGAACTAAGGGGCCAAGCCTGAACCATGAAAAACAGCCCCAGATCATTATTCCTCCTCCACCAAACTTTACAGTTTGCACCATGCATTCAGGCAGGTAGCGTTCTCCTGGCATCCGCCAAACCCAGAGTCGTCTGTCGGACTGCCAGATGGTGAGGTGTGATTCATCACTCCAGAGAATGCTTTTCCACTGCTCGAGAGTCCAATGGCAGCGAGCTGTACACCACAACAGCCACCACTTGGCACTGCGCATGGTTATCTTAGGCTTGTGTGCAGCTGCTCGGCCATGGAAACCCATTTCATGAAGCTCCCGACGAACAGTTATTGTGCTGAAGTTGCTTCCAGATGCAGTTTGGAACTCAGTAATGAGTGTTGCAACCGACAGACGATTTTTACGCGCTGTGCACTTCAACAGTTCCATTCTGTGAACGTGTGTGGCCTACCACTTTGCGGCTGAGCCGTTGTTGCTCCTAGATGTTTCCACTTCACCTTAACAGCACTTACAGTTGACCGGGGAAGCTCTAGCAGGGCAGAAATCGTTTCTATGACGGTGCCACATTGAAAGTCACTGATCTCTTCAGTAAGGCCATTTTACTAACAATGTTTGTCTCTATGGAAATTGCATGGCTGTGTGCTCGATTTTATACACCAGACAGCAACAGGTGTGGCTGAAATAGCCAAATCCACTGATTTTAGTGGGGCGTCCATATACTTTTGTGTGTGTGTGTATATATATATAAATAAATAATAGTTTTTCTGTAGCTGCATATAAAACAGGACTATGATAGCTATTACTTCCATAAACAAAATAGATTTGTTGAGGACTGAAAAAAGCCAAAGGTTGTGTCCAGGGACAGATTCTTTTTTTAAATGGCCCTGGAGATCTCATTTTTTTATCACAGTAGAGGTTAGCTCTCATCTCGCCTCGGCACTGCATCAAACAGATGAAGCAACTGCACATCTAGCTAATCTCCTTCCCCATCCCCTCTTCTCTTGATTCTACAGGGAGCTCGTCTGTTCTTCTCAAAACATTATTAGCAAGCTAGCTAACGTTAGACAATTTGAGAAGAGTGCTCAGCTTGCTAACATTCAAAGCCAACCAACTACACACCAAATATACATAGAGCAAACAACTATTTTCTAAACGGTTAGTCTCAACCAAATAACAAGTACATAGCTAGACTAATTCCTCTGTTACACAACGTAAGAACCACCAGATACAGGCTAGCCAGACCGGAACCCTGGGAAACGTGAAAGCACGTTCAAGAAGGATACCACCTCACCTGATTGGTCAGAATAATCCCTGTCCACCAGAGCTCGTGTTTTTCTCTGCTGCTTGCTCGCAGAATAGTTTTTTACAACTACAAAACTATTGGCAGAGGTTAGTTGCTAAATTAGTGGCAAAACTCTGAGCACACAGATTCGATATCGGCAAATATAGTTTTGATTAGTAGAAAAAGATTAAACAGTCGCAAGTTTAGTAAATGAGTTGCATTCATTCTCAAATGATGTTGCATGCTTGCAAATCTTATTGAATTTATTCACATATCAACTTACATGTTTGCAAGTGTTGTATTTATTAACACATCAAGTTATGCACTTGCAAGTGATGTTGCATTTATTCTCAAAAAAAGTTACATGTTTGCAAATATATTTTGCAGTTACAAAACTCATTATTCAGGTGCAACTCATATTTGACATTTGCAAATCATACTTTACATGGTTGTACACTTAAGTCACTATTTTACCTCCATAGTAGAATATGTTGTATGGCTGGCATTGCATTAGAGGGTGTTGAATTATTAGAATAAAAGTATAATAATCTATTAAAAATATATAATAATATGCATCTTGTGATCAGCTTTGTGCCTATTCTGGTGAGACCCAATCATTCTACCCCACAACATTCTGCCTTACTGCACGTGGCATGTGATATGAACTTGTGGTTGTAACATGGCAAAGTAATCCAATCACAATGCATACGTAGGATATACATTTGATGCATTTTACTGCCAGGTGTAGACACGAGGTGCACAGACAACAATCCAACCACAGGTGCTTGGTCTTTAAAAAAATATCATATTTTACCTTTATTTAACCAGGTAGGCTAGTTGAGAACAAGTTCTCATTTACAACTGTGACCTGGCCAAGATAAAGCAAAGCAGTTCGACACATACAACAAAACAGAGTTACACATGGGATAAACATACATACAGTCAATAACACAACAGAGAAAGTCTATATACAATGTGTGCAAATGAGGTAGGATAAGGGGGGGTGAGGCAATAAATAGGCCATAGTGGCAAAATTATTACAGTTTGTCAAATTAAACACTGGGGTGATAGATGTGCAGAAGATGAGTGTGCAAGTAGCGATACTGGGGTGCAAAGGAGCAAAATAAATAAAATAAATAAAATCTGAGAAAAGGTGCAGCTTTCCATCATCAGAGGAGTGTGGAAACAGAAATGAAGAAACAAGATAGGATCTCCGAACCTGTATACACAAGTTGGATCAGGTGTATTAGAGAAGGTCGTTATTCTGGCAGGTTGCCTGGTACGGCAACTGCTCCGCCCACAACCGTACGGCTCTCCAGAGGGTAGTGAGGTCTGCACAACACATCACCGGGGGCAAACTACCTGCCCTCCACTACACCTACACCACTCGATGTCACAGAAGGCCAAAAAGATCATCAAGGACAACAACCACCCGAGCCACTGCCTGTTCACCCCGCTATCATCCAGAAGGCGAGGTCAGTACAGGTGCATCAAAGCAGGGACCAAGAGACTGAAAAACAGCTTCTATCTCAAGGCCATCAGACTGTTAAACAGCCACCACTAACATTGAGTGGCTGCTGCCAACATACTGACTCAACTCCAGCCACTTTAATAATGGAAATTGATGGAAATTGATGTAAAAATGTATCGCTAGCCACTTTGAACAATGCCACGTAATGTAATGTTTACATACCCTACATTACTCATCTCATATGTATATGTATATACTGTACTCTATATCATCTACTGCATCTTGCCATCTTTATGTAATACATGTATCACTAGCCACTTTAAACTATGCCACTTTATGTTTATATACCCTACATTACTCATCTCATATGTATATACTGTACTCTATACCATCTACTGCATCTTGCCTATGCCGTTCTGTACCATCACTCATTCATATATCTTTATGTACATATTCTTTATCCCTTTACACTTTTCTGTATAAGGTAGTAGTTGTGGAATTGTTAGGTTAGATTACTCGTTGGTTATTACTGCATTGTCGGAACTAAAAGCACAAGCATTTCGCTACACTCGCATTAACATCTGCTAACCATGTGTATGTGACAAATAAAATTTGATTTGATTTAATTTATTCCAGGAATGTAATTATGTTGTGTTGTCTGGTCAGGGCTTGGTCAACGAGTAGTTGAGCTACAAAAGAGAGCTCAAAAAATTCCATGAAGATCTACAGACCTCAGCCCCTTGTCTTTCTCTATCATTTACTCCGCTGCTTTTCCTCTCATTCTGGGTAGAGATGTGAGTCTGAACCCTGGGCCCCCAATTACCTTGGGCCCTAGCCCCCATGCATACAACACTTTAACTTACCTACAGAAATAATTTCATCCATCCCTCTTCTCCTCCACCTCCCACCAGATAACTAAACCTGCTGACACACCTCCCTCTCCTCCTCCTCCACCTCCCACCAGATAACTAAACCTGCTGACACACCTCCCTCTCCTTCTCCTCCACCTCCCACCAGAGATAACTAAACCTGCTGACACACCTCCCTCTCCCTCTCCTCCACCTCCCACCAGAGATAACTAAACCTGCTGACACACCTCCCTCTCCCTCTCCTCCCACCAGAGATAACTAAACCTGCTGACACACCTCCCTCTCCCTCTCCTCCCACCAGAGATAACTAAACCTGCTGACACACCTCCCTCTCCCTCTCCTCCACCTCCCACCAGAGATAACTAAACCTACTGACACACCTCCCTCTCCCTCTCCTCCACCTCATACCAGAGATAACTAAACCTGCTGACACACCTCCCTCTCATTCTCCTCCACCTCTCACCAGAGATAACTAAACCTGCTGACACACCTCCCTCTCCCTCTCCTCCACCTCCCACCAGAGATAACTAAACCTGCTGACACACCTCCCTCTCCCTCTCCTCCACCTCCCACCAGAGATAACTAAACCTACTGACACACCTCCCTCTCCTCTCCTCCACCTCCCACCAGAGATAACTAAACCTGCTGACACACCTCCCTCTCCTCCACCTCCACCTCCCACCAGAGATAACTAAACCTGCTGACACACTCCCTCTCCTCCTCCTCCACCTCTTACCAGAGATAACTAAACCTGCTGACACACCTCCCTCTCACTCTCCTCCCACCAGAGATAACTAAACCTGCTGACACACCTCCCTCTCCTTCTCCTCCACCTCCCACCAGAGATAACTAAAACTGCTGACACACCTCCCTCTCCCTCTCCTCCCCCTCCCACC
Source organism: Salvelinus fontinalis (assembly GCF_029448725.1). Lineage (NCBI taxonomy): Eukaryota > Metazoa > Chordata > Actinopteri > Salmoniformes > Salmonidae > Salvelinus > Salvelinus fontinalis. The sequence continues at coordinate 22,349,297 of NC_074687.1, forward strand.
AGAGATAACTAAACCTGCTGACACACCTCCCTCTCCCTCTCCTCCACCTCCCACCAGAGATAACTAAACCTGCTGACACACCTCCCTCTCCTTCTCCTCCACCAGAGATAACTAAACCTGCTGACACACCTCCCTCTCCTTCTCCTCCACCTCTCATCAGAGATAACTAAACCTGCTGACACACCTCCCTCTCCCTCTCCTCCACCTCCCACCAGAGAACTAAACCTGCTGACAGACCTCCCTCTCCTTCTCCTCCACCTCTCACCAGAGATAACTAAACCTGCTGACACACCTCCCTCTCCCTCTCCTCCACCTCCCACCAGAGATAACTAAACCTGCTGACACACCTCCTCCACCTCCCACCAGAGATAACTAAACCTGCTGACACACCTCCCTCTCCTTCTCCTCCACCTCCCACCAGAGATAACTAAACCTGCTGACACACCTCCCTCTCCCTTTCCTCCACCTCCCACCAGAGATAACTAAACCTGCTGACACACCTCCCTCTCCCTCTCCTCCCACCAGAGATAACTAAACCTGCTGACACACCTCCCTCTCCTCCACCTCCCACCAGATAACTAAACCTGCTGACACACCTCCCTCTCCCTCTCCTCCACCTCCCACCAGAGATAACTAAACCTGCTGACATACCTCCCTCTCCTCCACCTCCTCTATTCTCCTCGTACCTGCATATCCACCATATCCACCTCTCCTCCTTCTCGTTAGAGGTTCCATAGTGAGCCACATGCAGCTAATTAACCTGCAGTAAGTCACCCCTCTCAGCCATGAACTGTGTGACTAGTTTATAATGGGCCTTCAATGCAGGACATTCTACCACTTTGGGACTCCGTATTCAGAATGGCTATGTATGCTAAGTATGTAGGTTTTGCTATGTAGTATGAAGGTTCACTCACCCCGGACAGCGTCGTCCATGCAGTATGTCAGGGGACCACACTCCCAGATGCCCGTCTTGACATTGAACATCATGTTGAAGCGGATCTGCATCATCTCAAACATGGCCCCCTTCAACAGAGAGATCTGGTCGTCTATGGCCAGGGCCCTGTCAGACACACCCACACACACACATCCTCACAGGTAAGAGAGCGATAGAGAGAAAGAAGGGGGACATACACAAATATGCAAACACACACACCTGAAGGAGGGGAGTCCTTTGGCAAAGTTGATGATGTTTTGGATCATGTAGGTGGTGAGGTCAGCTATGTGGGGCAGAGTGGTGAAAACCGTATTCTTCCCCCCATCACTCCTGCCCTCCTTCTTCTCCTCCTCCTCCTCCTTCTTCTCCTCCATGTCGGTGGTAAGGTCAGCTACATCGGGCAGAGTGGTGAAAACTGTATTCTTCCCTCCATCACTCCTGTCCTCCTCATCCTCTAAAGAACAGGAGGAAGAGGATAAGCTGGTGGAGGTGGAAGTGGAGTAAGATGATGACAAGTTATTAATTCTTCCAGTCTGTTTTGCACTTTGCCCACTGGCAGTCTGGTTCCACACAGACATGGGGTTGAGGTCTCTGTCGATGGGCTGAAACAGACACAAACTCAATCAGATATCATCCACCCAATATGCAACACAGAACACAAAACCCAAATGCATGGACGCACACGCACGCACACACACACACACACACACACACACACACACACACACACACACACACACACACACACACACACACACACACACACACACACACACACACACACACACACACACACACACACACACACACACACACACACACACACACACACACACACACACACCCTGAACTGGAAGTGGGAAAAGGTGACGTCGAAGGTCTTTTCATGGGCGTTGAACAGTTCCTGTATGACAGCTTCCTGTTGTGGCGAGAGGACCGGGGGCTCTTCAAACATCCTGTTCCTCCTGATCTGACTCCTCCTCTTCTCCACAGCCTCCTTTGACATGATCACTATGGCAACAGAGACAAACGCTTTGCCACCACGGCAGACCTGGGTTTCGAATACTATTTCAATTACTTTTACATACATTTTTAAGTTCAAAGAAGTTCACTCTCTGTATGTGTGCCATACAGAGAGTGAATGGGCAAGACACAAAATGTAAGAGCCTTTGAACAGGGTATGGTAGTAGATGCCAGGCACACCGGTTTCTGTCAAGAACTTCAACGCTGCAGGGATTTTCAAGCTCAACAGTTTCCCGTGTGTATAAAGATTGGTCCACCACCTCAAATGGACATAGAGCCAACTTGCCACAACTGTGGGAATCATTAGAGTCAACATGGGCCAGGATCCCTACGGAACGCTTTCGACACCTTGTAGAGTCCACGCCCAACAAATTGAGGCTGTCCTGAGGACAAATTATTAGGAAGGTGTTCCTAAAGTTGTGTACACTCAGTATATATGGAAATACACTTAGAATGTATTGGCATGTTTTTGAATACAAGTAGTTGATTCAGCACCACATTATTTGAAAATACTCAAATACAAAGAATAGGAGTATTTAAATAACACGTATCTGCACCCAGGTCTGCATGTCACTACAGAAAGATTAGAAAGCCAACGGTGACCCAGTATGTGGGCGTAAGTGTGTTCGTGTTAGTGTGGGAACTCACACTCTTTCAGCATGCCTATGGACTGGCATTTGTGGAGTCGACAGGCCTGGCACTGGCGGCGGTTGTTCTTGGTGATGACACAGACACCCTGCTGCGGGCAGCAGAACTTAGTGGGGTGCTTCATGGCACGCCTGGCACAACATCAAAGGCACATGATACACATATTATAAATATACTGTAAATATACTGAATATAATATACTGTATGTGGAAGAGGGGAGTTTCAGCCACAGATTAAAATATTATTACTATTAGGTTTCAGGTATGAGCCAGATGCAGACAATGTTGAAGAAACAACAGTTTATTTCTAGTACAGGGCCAGGCAAACGACAGGTCAAAGGCAGGCAGAGGTCAGTAATCCAGAGAGGGTGCAAAAGGTCCAGAACGACAGGCAGTCTCAGGGTAAGGGCAGGCAGGGGTCAATAATCCAGTGAGGTGGGGCAAGGTATAGAACGGCAGGCAGGCTCAGGGTCAAGGCAGGCAGAACGGTCAAAACCGGGAAGGACTAGAAAACAGGCGCAGGGGAACAAACTCTGGTAGGTTTTACGAAACAAAACGAACTGGCAACAGACAAACAGAGAACAAAGGTGTAAATACACAGGGGATAATGGGGAAGACGAGCAACACCTGGAGGAGGGTGGAGACAAGACAAAGACAGCTGAAACAGATCAGGGTGTGACAATTACATGGATTCAGTTATTATCTTAACTATGCTTTTTAAGAAAATACATGTGCATGCGTGTGTATAAGAGAGAGATAGTGTGTGTGTGTTTTAATGAGCTAATTTGACGTCTGCTTATCTTCATCGCCAATGGATACCACTGATAGATATGTTCCAAACCTATTTACCGCTAATGAGTACTTGGAGCATACAGAATACAGAGCTCAGGTAGCCAGCCCATAGAGAGTCTCAAACCAGCAACACTGCACAGCAACAAAGAGCAATCAAGTCAACCAGCAACAAAGAGAGATCATATGGAGTGAGTCAGAGTAGTATACAGATCCAAACTTGGAAAATGCAAGGAAATGCAAAGGCACAGAGTATTCAAGGTTTAAAGGTGCACTATGCAGAAATCGCTTCGCCATTTCTCGGTTGTTAAAATTCTAGTAGTACGCCTAATTTCAGTTTATGTGACAAAACAAGTAGGTATAGTGTAGAGAATCATTGTGCCATCTAAACCGCTGTGAAATATATTTTCCATAACCCAAAATATTGTATTCTGAGCTGTTTGAAGTTGGAGTACAAAACGGAAAGTAAAGGCGCAAAAACCAAAACAGTTTTACAACATCTTAGACTTGCTTTCAATGAGAATGACAGATCTATAACTCACATTTCTATGTGAATTTGAATGGTCAGGTCGCCCAAAAAGTTACATATTGCAGCTTTAAAAGGGCTCCAAAAGTTTGTAATTTCCACTTTAAAATGTCAGACTAGATTTGCCCAAATGAAAACTATATCAAGCATTAATTATATTCCACATAATTCAGGAGATGTATTTACTGCTCTCACCTGTGAGCACCTATTGGCCACAATGTATTAACCACTTAATTTGTAAAACACAAACGTTCTCAAACACTCAGTTCCTTGTTTATGCTAACAGAGTACTGAATGCTTGCGTGTGTGTGTTTCACTAACCTGAAGAATCCCTTGCAGCCCTCACATGTCATGGCGTTGAAGTGATAGCCTGTAGCCCGATCTCCACACACCTGACACACCTTGGGCTCCCCATCATCTTCCTCCTCCTCTTCCTCCTCTGCAGAGGTCTGGGATGGGGGCCAGTCGCTGAGGTTCTCCTTACTCATTCTGACCTGAGGGAGGTGTTATAACAGAGGCCTCAGCACTGTTACTAATGAGAATGGAATAGATTTGATACACTACTGCTAATAAATCCTATCCAATCTATTCCAATCAGACCAACTACTGACTATTCAATTTGAGATTAATATAATTTTTAATTAATTGAAGTTACAAAAAAAAGGAATATTCAATTTCAGGTAAACATCACAGTCTTATCAGGTCAAAACAGATTAACATTTATATTATAAGAGCTTTGGCGTGACCTTATTTACAAATTTAAGGGTCAGTCGGTTCTTCTAAATATAGCAGTCATTAGATCTATGACGGTAAATAAAATTGTCTCCTGCTTCTTAGGTCAGGCATTAAACAGGTGGTTCATGGATTTCTGTCTTGAAAGAGTCTGTCCTACATGTCTGTTACATAATGTTCTGAATTATATATAATAATAGAACGAACAGACATGCACTTCTCTGTCAGTTCTATAGAATACAATTCTATTCTTTGCGGCATGCAGAACAGGGACGCCTCAGCTTCACATTAGATGGGGCAAATTAACAATTACACAAAAACAATAATTTAATAAACTGAAAGTCACATCAGAATCAGACAGACTGACAATACGTCTAAATGTCTAAAGAAAACTGAACATTTGAAATCAACTAACAATCAAACTGGAGATAACTAATCCATCCACTGACCCTGTCAAAAAAATACACAGCTGACAGCTACTGAAACCAACACAATCCCAGTCCCACACAATACCTTTGTTATTGGGTCTTTAGTTTGGGCATGCCTTTTTGTATTTTTACTCTATGTATATATATATGTTTCGTCACCATCTGAACACATAGTAATCTGCTTGGACTGGCCGACCAAGTGGTCAAGACGGAGCTGGCCCTGGACCTAAGTTAAGGTGGCTGTCTCCTGGGCACACATTCAACACCTATTGATCACACACACATACTTCCCACATTTATGCACACATCAAATCAGGTTACATACAGTTGAAGTCGGAAGTTTACATACACGTAGGTTGGAGTCATTAAAACTCGTTTTTCAACCACTCCACACATTTCTTGTTAACAAACTATAGTTTTGGCAAGTCGGTTAGGACATCTACTTAGTGCATGACACCAGTAATTTTTCCAACAATTGTTTACAGACAGATTATTTCACTTATAATTCACTGTATCACAATTCCAGTGGGTCAAAAGTTTACATACACTAAGTTGACTGTGCCTTTAAACATCTGTGAAAATTCCAGAAATGATGTCATGGCTTTAGAAGCTTCTGATAGGCTAATTGACATCATTTGAGTCAATAGGAGGTGTACCTGTGGATGTATTTCAAGGCCTACCTTCAAACTCAATGCCTCTTTGCTTGACATCAAGGGGAAATCAAATGAAATCAGCCAAGACCTCAGAAAAAAAAATGTGGACCTCCACAAGTCTGGTTCATCCTTGTGAGCAATTTCCAAACGCCTGAAGGTACCACGTTCAGCTGTACAAACAATAGCACGTAAGTATAAACACCAATGGACCACGCAGCTGTCATACCACTCAGCAATGAGACATGTTCTGTCTCCTAGAGATAAACGTACTTTGGCGCGAAAAGTGCAAATCAAGCCCAGAACAACAGCAAATGACCTTGTGAAGATGCTGGAGGAAACAGGTACAAAATATTCTATATTCACAGTAAAACGAGTCTGATATCTACACAACCTGAAAGGCAGCTCAGCAAGAAAGAAGCAACTGCTCCAAAACCGCCATAAAAAAGCCAGACTACGGTTTGCAACTGCACATGGGGACAAAGATCGCACTTTTGGGAGAAATGTCCTCTGGTCTGATGAAACAAAAATAGAACTGTTTGGCCATAATGACCATCGTTATGTTTGGAGGAAAAAGGAGGAGGCTTGCAAGCCAAAGAACTGTCACGGCCGTCATTGAAGGAAGACCAAAGCGCAGCGTGGTGAGCGTACATGACTTTTTATTTGGATGATATCGCCAACAAAAACAATAAGCAATACAAAAACGATCGCAAAGCTTAAGAGGGCTATAGTACCCCAAACAAAGACTACTTCCCACAAACACAAAAGGGAAAAAGGTTGCCTAAGTATGATTCCCAATCAGAGACAACGATAGACAGCTGTCCCTGATTGAGAACCATATCCGGCCAAAACAAAGTTATGTTGTGCTTCTGATTCAGTTCTCTTCCTTCTCAATCTCTCTCATAGTTGTTATCCGAAGGACAGAGAGCTCCAATGTCAGGCAAAATTAAGAGCTGGAGAGATGGAGAAAAACTCTCACTCTTTGCATGAGAGTACCTATATGTTACACCACTGATGACTCTCTGACACATAATTCCTTTATTGCTTTGTAACAAAACTGTAATAGCAATATATTAGAGAATCTAATGACATTTAATTGATATTGTGTAATAACCTGAGGTTAATGACATTATGTTGGTGTCCAGTGTGTGTGTGTGTGTGTGTGTGTGTGTTTGTGTGTGAGTGAGTGAGTGAGTGAGTGAGTGAGTGAGTGAGTGAGTGAGTGAGTGAGAGAGCGAGCGAGTGAGTGAGTGAGTGAGATATCACTAAAGTTTCTGTCTAGCAACAGAGATGCATTGGCTCTACAGATGTGTAAGAGACTCAGCATAGGAGAAAGGGTTAAATATTAGTGCTCGTGTGAATATGTTTTCGTTGATTCAGCTGTTCGAACCTTTGGGAAGAATAAACTTGGTTTAAGCTTTCACAGTGTCCGTCGAGTTCTTACTATTATAATTAGAACCTAACAGTAAGTATTAATTTGTGAATTTCCATCACCCTTTTCTTATCATATGCTACAAATTACAATTGGTATTATATGTTACGAATTTGCAAAATGTACAATATGTTACAAATTTGCAAAACGTATAATATGTTATGAATTTTCCAAATATATGATATGTTAGGTTAAAACTTCATGACGCACGGATCCCTTTAGCGGGATCATTTTCATCAACAACCGCTAAATTGTAGAGCGCCAAATTTTAAGAAATTGCTAAAAATATTTATATTCATGAAATCACAAGTTCAATATAGCAAAACACAGCTTAGCTTGTTGTTAATCCACCTGTCGTGTCAGATTTTGAAAATATGCTTTACAGCGAAAGCAATCCAAGCGTTTGTGTGAGTTTATCGATCACTAGGCAAAACATTAAGAACACCTAGCAGCAGTGTAGATTGGTCACGAAAGCCAGAAAAGCAATAAAATGAATCGCTTATCTTTGATGATCTTCGGATGTTTGCACTCACGAGACTCCCAGTTACACAATAAATGTTCCTTTTGTTCGATAAAGATTATTTTTATATAAAAAAAACTACATTTGTTTGGCGTGTTATGTTCAGTATTCCACAGCCTTAGACAGGTCATCAAGGCTTGACGAAAATTCCAAAGAGTATCCGTAAAGTTCGTGGAAACATGTCAAACGTTTTTTAATAATCAAGCCTCAGGTTGTTTTTAACATCAATAATCGATAATATTTCAACCGGACTGTAAACTATTCAATACTGGAGAGAAAGAAAATGTGGAGCAACCAGTGTAAACTAATGGAGGGACATCCGTGTATCCACTGACGAGTTTTGATAAATCTCGCTCATTTTTCCAAATAAAAGCTTGAAACTATGTCTAAAGACTGTTCACATCCTGAGGAGGCCACAGGAAAAGGAATCTGGTTGATATCCCTTCAAATGGAGGAAAGGCAGGCAATGGAACAGGGATTTTTCAAAATAAGAGTCACTTCCGGGTTGGATTTTCTCAGGTTTTCGCCTGCAAAATCAGTTCTGTTATACTCACAGACAATATTTTGACAGTTTTGGAAACTTTAGAGTGTTTTCTATCCTACTCTGTCAATTATATGCATATTCTAGCATCTGGACCTGAGAAATAGGCAGCTTACAATGGGAACGTTATTTTTCCAAACATAGAAATTCTACCCCCTAGCTTCAAGAGGTTTTAAAGGGTTTAGGTAAGGGTTAACTAAAAGAGTTAAGGTTAGGGGAAGGGTTAGCTTAAAGGGTTAAGGTTAGGTTTAGCTAACATGTTAAGTAGTTTCAAAGTAGATAAAAAGTAGTAGAAAAGTTGCTAATTAGCTGAAATGCTAAAGTTGTCCGTGCTGAGATTTGAACTCGTAACCTTTGGGTTGCTAGACGTTCGCATTATACGCCTACCCATCCACCTCGAAAAACCACCCACCTCGAACAACCATACATTTTACATTAAGTAACCATCTGTCTTACGTAACCATGCCAAACGTAACATATCATACTAATTTGGGTATTGAGGATTTATATTTACTATGCTACATCTAGTCTATGAGACGAGGCTGGTAGGGGTGGTCTGCTCAAGACCTGCTGCCAATCACAACCCTTTTAGTGCCTTTGTTTAATGTACTTTAATTACATAGTACCATCACCCACACATTATGGGGACATGTCACTCAAAGAGTGTAATTTAACTTTCACTGGTTCTCTGCTTGGCCTTCAGTGCTCTCCCTATCTAGAACTTCATTCATGTTGAAAAATGTTAGTGTGCCACCTTGTGATATGATTCAAATTACATGTAGACTGGAAATAAGTTAGTGTTCTGAATAACAGCACACACAGAGAGAGCGAGAGAGAGAGAGAGAGAACAGCAACTGGAATCTGGACTCATAATCCAGGTCCTACCATTGTGAGAATAACAATTGTATAACTATGACACAATTGCCACACACACAGATACAAAAGCACAGACAAAACACATGCGCGTACACACACACTTCTATGCCAAGGCTCGGGTCCAAAGTTCTGTGTAAACGTTTGAAACAGTTCTCTGAACAGAGACAAGCAGGTGGTATAGTAGCCTACGGTACTTTGGCATGAACACTGATTGCAGTGACACAAAATGGTCCACTTCACAAACGTAGCAATAGCCAAAACATTGCATTTTAACAGTGAATGAATGTTGCAAAATATATGACAATTATTACTGCAGCCGTGAGCGATCCAAGCTGTGAATTTCACTACAAAGTATCCTCTGTATACACGGAGTAGAGCACGAGCCTATCCTACGGTCTTTCTTTTTCTTTTTAGAGGCAACATAAAGCATGAAAGACTGATTTACTTACAAAGACATTACAGCACTAATATCATAATCCCCGGGTCTTGGAAGGCGACTTCCGTGGGCCATGACTACTTTGAAGAAAACATTGTAGCTGCGACTTTCAAGTGAAAGTGTTTATCCAGAATCACTCCTCCACACCAAAGCTCCCCTCGTCTCCAGAGCGCACACTCACTTCCTGGTTACGCTCTAGGTTGAAGATGACAATAATTATATTTTTAGACCTAGGTTAAATTGACATTAACGCCTCAAAAGTTGTATACAACAAAACCACTGTCTTAGTAATTCAGGTTTATTAGTTATGCTGTCTACAGTATCAAGGCTAAATGCCGAGCTCTCTCAACATGAGACGGACTGATTTCTCATCCAATGGCCTATCCACATGCAGGCTTTCCCACACCCTATACTCGTGATAGGAGGATGACGTGTTGTACATATGTAGGATCACCCTGTTGCAGGAGAAATATCCTGCAAAGCAGGATATTTCAAACTTGTAGTGTATTTGAAGTTTAATAGTCTTCTGAAGATTGTAATTTCCACTTTGAAATGTCAGTCTTGATTTTCATTCACCCCTACAAACATGTCCATTAATTATAATCCACATAATATTTCACCTTTCCTTTATTGCAGGATTAATTCCCTGCTGTAGCAAACTGGCTCGAATTAAGATCCTACATATGTAGTAGCCTGTAGTAGTAACTGTAATAACACGACCCATACAAGAAAGATCGTAAACCTACTCAACCATAGACCCATGAAATCTCAGAATTTATACAATTCGAATCAATTCACTTTAATTTCAAGCACAGCACGAGAAAAACAAGCCAAACCCAATGATCTGCTGAGCTGCCTGGAGGTTATTTAAAAAATATTTTTATTATTTTATTCATAATTTTTTATTATTAATATTCATAATACAAAATTATCAACAATTTACATCGCTACATCAAACGTCTAACAAAACTAAACACAGGTATAAACATGAAAATACTAAATACATACATATATATATATATATAAATAAAAAATAAAAAATAATAATTTGAGTGCAATTGTATTCATTCTGAAAAAATCTCATTATAATGATTTAGGAATATGCTATTCTTGATGTTATTCATTCATAATGTCTTAACAAGATGATTCAATTCAATCAAAAATATTTTTAATATTGGTATGGAATTATGGAATTGTTGTTTGTGTATAAAGTTTTTGGCAACAAGAAATAAAAACATTCACAATAATTTCAATAGTCTTGTTATCATTGCAGTAGTAACATACTAATATACTATATCCTTCATGTCGAAAACATGGGTAGTGTTTAAAATGGTAAATAAGTATCCTGCAAGATTTTCCTAAATTTCTAATACAAATTTACATGAATAGATCAAGTGAGTCAGATTTTCACCTTATTTTTCACAGAAAACGCAGATATCATCAATAGCCACAAATTTGGACAGAATTACATGGATATATCTTATCCAGAATTTTAAAGTGCACTTCCTTCAATTTGTTAGGTATACAATATTTGTAAGGCATTAACAACGTTTTTTCCCCAGACAATGTTAGGAATAAGCAAGTTCCAGAAAAATGTTCCTCTAGTTAAAGTTGGTTCCGTGAATGGAAATTTTGTGTTATGTATTTATTACAACAAGATTTCTCAAGTAAGCCCACGCCTCCCAAACTGAATTCTGGATAAGCTCTGTGAACATCACCAAATCTGTAGTTAGGTCCACTGGGAATGGCTTTGATCACAGAAATAAACTCTCTTAAAGGTATTGGAAACTCATTCAATGTTAGAAATTGTTTATATTCAAGAATATTACCCCTGTTGTCAAAAACATCAAGAAAAAAGTCAATATTCCTCTCATGCCAGCTAGGGTAGAACAATTACTTATTCCTTACAGTTATGTCTGAATTATTCCACAAAAGAGCTTTATGTGGGGGACAATTGTGCAGGAAACATATTTTCTGGACCATTAAAGCTTGTTGGTGAAACCTAGCCAATTTAGCTGGTGATCTTTCAGGAATATAATTACATTGCAGTAAAAACTTTTCAACCAACCTTCACCTCCGACACATTGTTTGGAATGAAATACCAAATTGATTCTGTATTGACCAAACATCTTTTCAACCAATTGATCTTGAAAGTGTTATTTATGTCAACTAAATCCAACAGCTTCAGACCTCCTTCAACTCTTTTATTTGAGAGGACTGACTTTTTTAGTTTGTGAGACTTATTTTTCCAGATGAAGTCAAGAAAGGCCTTGTTGATCTCTTTACAGGCAGAGGGATTTACAAATAAAGATAACGAGGTGTACACAAAGCGAGACAGTTCCTCTGCCTTGGACAGAAGCACTCTCCCAAGTATATAAAGATCCCTTTGTAGCCAATATTTTTTTTTACTGTCTAGTGAACCATGAGCAGCAGCCCAATGGAGCAGTTTCTAATCACACGCAGAGCGGGGGACAGACAGACGACCAACTAACATAATAAATTATTTCTGATTTCTGCACATAAAAATGAGCACGGGAGGGGAGTGATTCTTATCGGGACAGGACGGGAATGTTATAGAACTGTTGCAGGATCAGGACAATACAGGAAAAAACCTGACAGGACAAGACAGGACATGAATTGATTTTCACTCCCGTGTCAACTTCTTGCAGGGATGGAGGGAGAGGGAGAGAGAGAAGAAAATGGGAGGGGAGGGGAGCGAGAAGGAAAGAGCGAGAGGGAAGGTAATATTATGTTATTACTGTGTTACTGTGCTATCATGTATTATTATTGTGTGGTGGTGATAGACAACCCACCCCTGTCTCTGACTTTAATCTTTTGGATACAGGTTCCGCTCAGGTAAGCCCAACCATAAATGATCCGCGTTATCATCATACTGCAAGCCCGCAACAGGTAACCCTCATTGACTCTTGTTTAAATCCACATCTTTGTTCAAAGCATAGGCCCAATGGTACAGTTTTAGACTATCTTGTATCTGAACCAAATCAATCTATCCCTTTGGTATTTTCAAATAAGGGGTTATCAACTGAGCATAGTATGCTTGTATTACAGACTGAAATCCTGCAGCTGCGTCATTGATTCATGTCAATGCCAGAAGTTTGATCTCGAAAATCTAGTTTATTTGAACTCTGACCTCTCAAACCAACATGGACATTCTGGTAATATCTGAAACTTGGCTAAATAAGACTGCCGGATACAATTCGTCAAATACGTCATATTTCTTGAACTGTGTATCTGAGAATGATGAGAATCCAGCTGCCTTCTGGAATGTAGTCAAATCTCTGAAACAAAACTCTGTCCGTTCATTATTGTCGTGGTAATTTCCTGTATTACTAAATGAGGAGAGTGTACAAACCACACACAAGTCAGAGTTATATTTTAAAGTCCATCTTTAATTATATGAGCTTCACCATAGCCCTTTGACTCTCAGATCAATTCGGTGTCTATAAATGTATTATCTGAGAGTGCTTACAAAAGAATACTTAGTATATTTTATAGCCAAGATACACCCCTCTCAACTCACATGACGAACCACAGATCTTAGGAACTTCACAAAGGGCCTTTTACTTGAAAGAGGAGTAGCCCATAGCCAGATAACATTAGCAATAAATTATCGTTCAGTTTGGTCTCTTAGACGAGGTTCTACTTCTCGTTCTTGGTACTTCCTAGTACCAAAACATTACCTCATCTAATGGCATATATCAATTTTCAATTCTAGATAAACCCATCTCAAATATACCCCCTTCTGGACAAGCTCACGGAGGGGAGTGAGCCTCTAGGTCATATACTATGAAAGATAAGTGCAACATCAGAGGGGACATACAATGGTTCCAGACACTGCCATACTCCTCCCCCCAATGGGAAAAGGAGGGAGTGACTGGAGTACAGACATAGTGGAGCCCTTCACATGGTTTAGGAATAGTTACAGACACATTCACATATGAAGACAATGTTCAAACCTGACTTCTCCCTTTCTGATATTCTGCATATTACCAGACATGTAAAAGATAAGCCTGACCTCTCCCGCCTCTGGGCCCCAAGTGACTTTTCCCTAGAGAAGAAAGGAAAATGCAACTGCCAACAGTATAGTCCAAAAGTAGACATTCTAATGAGAAGTATAAAGTAAATAAAACATATTATTTATCTATGTTACCTAACTAATTTTGATTCAGCTACGACATTATCCAAGTAGGTTATGACAACCTCTGGTCTCATAACAGATACGATCGACATTTGTGGTGCTTTTATTAACCACTTTGCCTCAGCGGGCCAACTATTTGATAAAATAGCTTCTTAAAACTTTGATTGCAGCAGAGGAAGTCCTTTCCTCACCTCGAACCAGGTTGCAGGGAACAATACATTCCCAGATACACATTCCTCATTTTCATTCCAAGCATTTGATGTCTATGATGTACTAAGTGCCTTATTGAAGATCGATGTAAAACAATCCACTGGGTCTAACTCAATTGATCCATTTTTTGTTGTAGCTTTCTGCCCCACTAGTTGCAGAATCATTGATTGTCAAGTAAAACATGTATTTTTTTACTTGACAATTGTTTCTGGGATGATCCCTAAGATCTGTAAAACGACAGCATTCCTCCCCCTAAACAAATGCGAAGATCCTTCTGACTTTGACAACAACCGTCTAATTTCCAAGCAATCTTACCTTGCCAAAGTTTTAGAGTCCCTGGCGAACTCTCAGTTTAGAACATTTTTTACTTCTCATTGTATTGTTAATGAGCACCAGTCTGGTTTAAGACCTGGACACAGCGCTGTTTCAGCAGCTCTGCTTGTCTTAGATGATCTGTTATATTGTTTAGATAATACAAATCATTGTGCTGCCTTATTTATTGACTTGTCAAAGGCATTTGATACGGTTGACCGTTTCTTACTTCTTCAAAGGTTATCTGAAATAGGCCTAGATCAGGCATCTTGCAATTGGTTCAATAACTACCGAACGGACAGGACACAATGTGACGATATCAAATCGAGTTTCCTCAATATTACAAAAGGTGTGTCGCAGGGGTAGATTTTGGGCACTGTTCTCTTCATTATTTATATAAATAATATTGGTTTATCTGTTGAAACCTGTAACATTCATCTCTGTGCGGATGATACAGTTATTTACTCCTGTGCCAACTCAGTACAGCAGGCCATTTATTACTTTCAGCATGGTTTTGACTGAATTCCAAAATTGCTTAATTAACTGATCTTAAACTAGTGCTAAATGCTAATAAAACCAAGTTTATGTTGTTCTCTAGGTCTCGTAATATAGACCCTGATGACCTGCATATTTGCACATTGAGCCCAAATTGAGCAAGTTTCCCATTATACAGTTGAAGTCGGAAGTTTACATACACTTAGGTTGGAGTCATTAAAACTCGTTTTTCAACAACTCCACAAATTTCTTGTTAATAACAAACTATAGTTTTGGCAAATAGGTTAGGTCATCTACTTTGTGGATGATACAAGTAATCTTTCCAACAATTGTTTACAGACAGATTATTTTACTGTAGCACAATTCCAGTGGGTCAGAAGTTGACAAACACCAAGTTGACTGTGCCTTTAAACGGCATGGAAAATTCCAGAAAATGATGTCATTGCTTTAGAAGCTTCTGATAGGCTATTTGAGTCCTTTGAGTCAATTGGAGGTGTACCTGTGGATGTATTTCAAGGCCTACCTTCAAACTCAGTGCCTCTTTGCTTGACATCATGGAAAAATCAAAAGAAATCAGCCAAGACCTCAGAAAATAAATATGGACGTCCACAAGTCTGATTCATCCTTGGGAGCAATTTCCAAACGCCTGAAGGTACCACATTCATCTGTACAAACAATAGCACGTAAGTATAAACACCAATGGACCACGCAGCCGTCATACCGTTGAGTAATGAGACACGTTCTGTCTCCTAGAGATGAACGTACTTTGGTGCGAAAAGTGCAAATCAATCCCAGAACAACAGCAAAGGACCTTGTGAAGATGCTGGAGGAAACAGGTACAAAATTATCTATATTCACAGTAAAAAAAAGTCCTATATCTGCACAACCTGAAAGGCAGCTCAGCAAGAAAGAAGCAACTGCTCCAAAACCGCCATAAAAAAGCCAGACTACAGTTTGCAACTGCACATGGGGACAAAGATCGTACTTTTTGGAGAAATGTCCTCAGGTCTGATGAAACAAAAATAGAACTGTTTGGCCACAATGACCATCGTTATGTTTGGAGGAAAAAGGGGGAGGCTTGCAAGCCGAAGAACCTCATCCCAGCCGTGAAGCACGGGTGTGGCAGCATCATGTTGTGGGGGTGTTTTGCTGCAGGAGGGACTTGTGCACTTCACAAGATGGATGGCAAGGGCCTCCCGGGTGGTGCAGTGGTCTGAGGCACTGCATCGCAGTGCTAGCTGTACCACCAGAGATTCTGGGTTCGAACCCAAGCTCTGTCGCAGCTGGCCGCGACCGGGAGGCCCATGGGGTGGAGCACAATTGGCCCAGCGTTGTCCGGGTTAGGGAGGGTTTGGCCGGCAGGGATATCCTTGTCTCATCGCGCACTAGCGACTCTTGTGGCGGGACGGGTGCAGTGCACGCTGACCAGGTCGCCAGGTGTACAGTGTTTCCTCCGACACATTGGTGCGGCTGGCTTCCGGGTTGGATGTGCATTGTGTCAAGAAGCAGTGATTGGGTTGTGTTTCGGAGGACGCATGGCTCTCGACCTTCGCCTCTCCCGAGTCCGTACGGGAGTTGTAGCGATGAGACAAGACTGTAACTACTACCAATTGGGGAGAAAAAAGGATGTAAAAAAAAAGAAAATAGATGGCATCATGAGGTGGGAACATTATGTGGATATATTGTAGCAACACCTCAAGACATCAGTCAGGAAGTTAAAGCTTGGTCGCAAATGGGTCTTTAAAATGGACAATGACCCCAAGCAAACTTCCAAAGTTGTGGCAAAATGGCTTAAGGTCAACAAAGTCAAGGTATTGGAGTGGTCATCACAAAGCCCTGACCTCAATCCTATAGCAAATTTGTGGGCAGAGCTGAAAAAGTGTGTGGGTGCAAGGAGGCCTACAAACATGACTCAGTTACACCAGCTCTGTCAGGAGGAATGGTTCAAAATTCATCCAACTTATTGTGGGAAGCTTGTGGAAGGCTACCCAAAACGTTTGACCCAAGTTAAACAATTTAAAGACAATGCTGACAAATACTAATTGAGTGTATGTAAACTTCTAACCCACTGGGAATGTGATGAAAGAAATAAAAGCTGACATAAATCCTTCTCTACTATTATTCTGACATTTAACATTCTTAAAATAAAGTGGTGATCCTAACTGAACTAAGACAGAGAGTTCTTACTAGGTTTAAATGTCAGAATTTGTGAAAAACTGAGTTTAAATGTATTTGGCTTCCGACTTCAAATTTAAGTACTTGGGTATTTGGAATGATGAAAAGTACTATTTTAAAACGGACAGAAATCAGATTGGTTTCAGATTTGTTTCTTTTATAGAAATAAGTCCTGCCTCACTTTGGAAAGTAGAAGGAAAATTGTTCAAGCAATGCTTCTCTCAGTACTTGATTATTGTAATATAATCTACATGAATGCGGCAGCCTCTGCTTTAAAACCTTTAGATTCAGTCTATCATTCAGCACTGCGTTTGTTCCTACACATCACTGCATTTTGTATAGTTCTGTTGGCTGGGAGTCTCTGACTACTAGACAGATATATAAAGTGGTTTTTCAGAGACTCCCCCACTACCTCAACTCAAGTATTAACTGGCGATACAGCCGTTTTCAGAACCCCTCTCTGGACTGGCTGGTTCTGGAGGTCCTGCGGGTCTCCACTGACCTGGGGAAAAGTGCTTTTGTTTTTATGCCCCCAGCTCATGGAAAAGCCTACAGGCCATCTTGAAATTAGACTCGCTTGTCTCCATTTGACAGTTGAGATCGAGTTAAAGGGAGGTGATATGTGAGAGCTGTGTTTGTTTTGATTAATCTTGTTATTTTATTGATATTATTTATTGTATGTTCATGTTCACAGGGCTCCCTGTGAGACCCTGGTCTCAACTTTTTATATATTTTTTTATTTAACCTTTATTTAACCAGAAACGCCAGCTGAGAACAAGTTCAAGTTCTCACACTGGAGTGATAGATGTGCAGATGATGACGTGCAAGTAGAGATACTGGTGTGCAAAAGACCCCCCCCCCAAAAAATATATATAACAAAATGGGGATGAGGTAGTTGGGTGTGCTATTTACAGATGGGCTGTGTACAGGTACAGTGATCGGTAAGCTTCTCTTACAACTGATGCTTAAAGTTAGAGAGGGAGATATGTCTCCAGCTTCAGTGATTTTTGCAGTTCGTTCCAGTCATTGGCAGCAGAGAACTGGAAGGAAAGGTGACCAAAGGGGATGTTGGCTTTGGGGATGACCAGTGAAATATAGCTGCTGGAGTGCATGCTACGGGTGGGTGCTGCTATGGTGACCAGATTACCAAGCAAAGACTTATAGATGAACTGGAGCCAGCGGGTTTGGCGACGAATATGTAGCGAGGGTCAGGCAACGAGAGCATACAGGTCACAGTGGTGGGTAGTATATGGGGTTTTGGTGACAAAACGGATGGCACTGTGATAGACTACATCCAATTTGCTGAGTAGAGTGTTGGAGGCTATTTTGTAAATGACATCGCCAAAGTCAAGGATCGGTAGGATAGTCAGTTTTACAAGGGTATGTTTGGCAGCATGAGTGAAGGAGGCTGTGTTGCGAAATAGGAAGCCGATTCTATATTTAATTTTGGATTGGAGATGCTTAATGTGAGTCTGGAAGGAGAGTTTACAGTCTAACCAGACACCTAGGTATTTGTAGTTTTTCACATATTCACATATTCTAAGTCAGAACCGTCCAGAGTAGTGATGCTAGTCGTGCGGGCGGGTGTGGGCAGCAATCGGTTGAAGAGCATGCATTTAGTTTTACTTGCATTTAAAAGCATTTGGAAGCCACGGAAGGAGTGTTGTATGGCATTGAAGCACGGTTGGAGGTTTGTTAACACAGCGTCCAAAGAAGGGCCAGACGTATACAGAATGGTGTCGTCTGCATAGAGGTGGATCAGAGAATCACCAGCAGCAAGAGCGACATCAATGATATATACAGAGAAAAGAGTCGGTCCGAGAATTGAACCCTTTGGCACACCCATAGAGACTGTCAGAGGTCCGGACAACAGGCCCTCCGATTTGACACACTGAACTCTGTCTGAAAAGTAGTTGGTGAACCAGGCGAGGCAGTCAATTGAGAAACCAAGGCTATTGAGTCTGCCGATGAGGATGTGGTAACAACATTAGAGGATTAGAAATCCAAGGCTTAAAAACAAAGGTGTCCATGTATGCCGATGACTCAAGTTTTATATTACGTCCGCAAGCTGGATCACTGCAATGTCTCATTGAAGATCTAGATAGGTTTTAGTCCAGAGAGTACAGAAAAGCTAATTATAAGTGTACAATATTACGTATTGGATTCTTAAAAAAATACAACTTTTACATTACCCTGCAGTTTACCTATAAAATGGGCTGATGGTGAAGTTGACATACTCGGTATTCATATCACAAAATATATAAATAAGCTCTCCCCAATGAATTTCAATAGAAAACTTGTATAAAATAGACAAGATCCTGCAACCATGGAGAGGTAAATACCTATTTATGGAAAAATTGCCCTGATTAACTCCTTAGTCATATCTCAGTTTACTCACTTACTTATGGCGCTGCCTACTCCTGATGATTCGTTTTTCAAATCATATGAGAAAAAAATATTTAGCTTTATCTGGGACGCTAAACCAGACAAAATAAAACATGCCTATTGATATAATGAAAATGAATTAGGTGGGTTGAGATAATTAAATATAAAAGCACTTAACCTCTCTCTAAAAGCTTCACTCATTCAACAGTTTTATTTGAACCCTAAATGGTTCTCAAGTTGTGCAGATTGCCATGTCGCATTTTCGATTAATTTAAAATTATACTTTTTTCAAAGTATCTCTCTTTTTCAAACAAGCATTGCAGAGCTGGCTACAATTGAAATTTCATCTCCCTGAAAAGATAGTACAAATATTACAACAAATATTATGGCTGAACTCAAATGTGCTGGTTGATAAAATATCTGTATTTATGGGAAAGATGTTTGAAAATTATATTTTGTTCTTAAATGATATTGTAAATTGGAATGGTAGAGTTATGTTCTTCATGGAGTTATCAGAATTATACGGGAAGGTCTGCTCAATTCAAGAGTACAACCAATTGATTACAGCATTACCCCAAAAATGGAGAAGGCAGGTGGCGGCGGGAGGAGATATGGAATTGGTCTGTCTGCCCAATATAAAGGATCAAAACTGTCAGAGGAATAAAAATAGCATAAATCGGAAAGTACACCAGTTTCATTTGAGGACCAGGATGTTGACAACTGTGCCATACAGATTGCAAAATAGCTGGGAAGAGATTTTTGATGTACCGATTCCATGGTACAGGGTGTATGAGTTGACATATAACACAAAGCAAGATTCAAGACTTCGTGCTTTTCAGCTAAAATTATTATGTAGAATTCTTGCCACCAACAAAATGCTGAATATTTGGGGCATAAAATCATCAAAGCTCTGCAGATTTTGTTGTGAGGATACAGAATCAATAGACCATTTATTTTGGTATTGCCCTCAGGTAGCCTGTTTCTAGTCTTAGGCTCAGGAATGGTTGATAATGCATAGCATTGATCTAGAATTGACCCTAGAAATAGTACTGTTATGAGATCTGGAGAGACCGGGTCAGTCAATTACAAATATACCAATACTCTTAGTAAAAGTATTTATCTTCAACTCGCAATCTGTGGATTCTATTTGATTAGATAGATTGAAAATGTACATTAAACATCACAGCATAGTTGAAAGGTATGTGTTGCATAGGAACCCGAAGTGGGCGGCCAGCAGAGATAGATGGGGTGGGCAGAGGGAAGCTGAGGGTTGGTATGTGGAATTGGATACAAGTGGGAGTGGAGTTGCTGTGTGGGAGATAGAATGATGGTAAAAAGATAAAAGTTAAAAATACATTTAAAAAGTCTAAATAAAATATAATAAAAAATACATTTGAATGACACTAAGTGACAGTGTTTTTACAGCTAATGCCGGTTTGCCTGAGGTTGATGCCGTGCAGGTGTTTGTACACATGCATATACACACACTCTCATTCAAATAAACACATACAAGAACAGACACATACATGTAATAGTCCCAGACATGTACACAAGCATATGGAGTTGGCATTGCTGTTATGATTTTAGTTGTCCTTGATGTCCTTTGTTTAAAATGTATTATTTTGTTTTATTATTTTATTGCATTGTTGTTTGCTGTTTTTTTCTCTTTAGTTCATTCTCTTGGTTGTTGGTACATTGGGGGGGCTCTTGGGGGTGGGGAATGGAATTAATTGTATTTTTTATTTTAATTTTTTCTTCCTGTGGGGTACTGTGGGAGGGGTCTCGAATGGTTGAGGGACAGCTATTGGGGAACTGTGAGGGGATCTTGGAGGGTTCAGGTTCACGTTTTCTGGACTGGTGGTAGATCCGTCAATGTGCCCTTGAGCAGGGCAATGACCCTGGATGCTTCTGTGTCACTCTGAATGGGAATCTGTTGGATGACTGGTATGATGTAGTTGTTGAGCGGCTTCACTGCAAGTATATTGTATGTTTCGAATATTCAATAACTTAAAAAAAAAAAGTATAATTATACATTTTTTAAAAACACTGTCACCAGCGATAAATCTACGATAATTGATCATTTCAATAAGCATTTGTCTACGGCTGGCCATGCTTTCCATCTGGCTACCCCTACCCAGATCAACAGCTCTGCACCCCCCACAGCAACTTGCCCATGCCCCCCCCCCCCTTCTCCTTCACACAAATCCAGACAGCTGATGTTCTGAAAGAGCTGCAAAATCTGGATACCTACAAATCAGCTGGGCTAGACAATCTCTCTCTCTTTCTAAAATTATCCACCGAAATTGTTGCAACCCCTATTACTAGCTTGTTCAACCTCTCTTTCGTGTCGTCTGAGATCCCCAAAGATTGGAAAGCTGCCGCGAATGGCACAGAGAACTTCGATGATTTGAATGGCTGAAAGGTAATCGTTAATGTGACGGACTTAGGTTTGGAAGTACAGGAGAAAATGCTTAACCTCACAGCACCTATAACTGATGTAGTGTGGGCTCGTACCAGCAAAGGACGCATACGACAGAAACTACCGAAAGGGTGGACAGGAACTTGCGCCCCGGGGTTATGGGTCGAACCAGTTCGAGTTAGTCATCAGAGGCCAGTTATAGGAGGTTAAAGTAGGCACAGGAGGAGTTTTGACCAGGATGGGAGTAGCTTTGTCTAGATGGATGCTATTGACATCCTCAGGGAAGTTACAGATTAATACAAAGCTATGAATCAAATAGGTGAAGACTTAACCACTACATTATTTTGGTGGTTGACAATAAATAAAAATGTGGATTGGATAAATGACATCTATTATAAGCAACAGAGATTCGTGAATGAGACTGGGGATGCAGTAAAGGGGTTATCTGACCAATTATCCGCCACCTCCCTCATGGCCTGGTAAAATAGACTGACTCTCAATATGTAAATTGGCAGAAAAGGGCGGGGTATGTAGAATGATATGGGTTCATTGCTGTACGTTTATTTTTTAAATCACACAGCTCCAGACGGATAAGTAACCAAGGCCCTGGCAGAGAACTCTGGGGTGGATAATTCTCTTACTAATTGGTTTGTGAGTATGTTTGGGAAATGTCAGTCATAATCACTGTGTTGTGGGCCACTTTCACCTGTATGAGTGTTTTGGTTCCGTGTGAATGCTGTTTGATTCCGTGTGTGAAAGGTCTCATTTCCAGGACTCTGGAGAAATCGATGACACAACAGATGGTGTGATACGGACCGATTCCGCGGTCTGACCAGTGGAATGATGAATACATCACTCCAGACCTAGTAGATGGACTTCACTTATGAGGAGCTTATGTTACATGAGACCATTTTTAATGTTTAGGTTCCTTCTTGTGTTGATGTTTAGACTGTTTTTTGATGAAGATTATAACGAAAATCCTGATAAGAAGAGTTATGATTCTGATGTAGGCCTAGAACAGTCATTGTAAATACAAATATTAGTTTTTGTGTGGTTGATTTTTTGGGTATAATTTATATTTCTAATAAAAATAGATGTGGGATTGTGTGTATAATATTTAGTAATAGGGTGGATTGTTATGAATTTTATGAATAATGACTAAATTATGTATACATTGTCGTGACGTTGTATTAGTTAATGTGACGATTGTTGCTCATCGAATGATTAAAGTTTTATAATTGCGTGATTAACTGAATCAAGCAATTATTAACTTATTAACCTGGGGCACCATGGGAAAATTAGTTTTATTGAGTTTCTATTTCCCAAATTAACTCAAAGAATATCAGAATATTGATTTTACAACAGTCGCTAATTAATCAATTTCCTCTACAGTCTCATTCTGAACGTCGCATAATCCGAGAATCTGCACGGACCCGGGTCTCACCAATGAGTTCGTACCACACCAATCTTAGTTGATTATTTATTTACTAGAAAGCTAAAATGATGATAAAAGGTACACATACACAAAAACACATTCTAGGCTATTGATTAGAACTTAGTATAACGGGCCAACACACTATGGCGCGTGTTACCCAAAATGGGGATTTAAAAGAGAGAGAAAGAGAGAAAGTACATGAGAGAAATATACATTTATTTGGGTGAATTTGTCAGCTATGCTTATTCTAACCCTAGCCTTGCCCCAAACTGCTGCTCTTATGGGTCAGAATATAATTATGTATTTACGTGTGGAAGGTCTCCGTGGATTTCCCGCATGTACCGTTCAGGCTGCTCAATGACGCACTTCCCCAGTGCACCTAATGACGCACATAATTCTACCTTGTCTCTGTATAATGATGGAGAGTGTTTGTCCATAATAGAAGAGAAACTGTGGCAGACAACTTTTGACCACTGTGGAACTGATAACAGGGATGGAAGTCTCCCCACCCAGGGAGGGGAGAGACCTTGGGCTTGTAGTAGATTGTATAACAGGTGGCAGGCAATGTATGAGAAGGAGAAGACTTGTGAACTATATTGTCATTGTTTTAGAGGAGGGACAGTTATGACGAAATTAGAGGTATATAAACCAATGTACATGTAAGGATGGGGAGAGCTCTCGTAAATAAACTTTGCTGACTATTGTAGACTGGCCTCTGTCTGTTTCATTTCAATAAGAACCTTACAAATTCTTAGTAACAGACAGAGTAGTTTAATTTAATTTCAGTTTATGAACATTGAGAACAAAATTCTCTTGACAAAAACATAATAAAAAGTACATTTGAATGACACTAAGTGACAGTGTTTTTACAGCTAATGCCGGGTTGCCTGAGGCTGATGCCGTGCAGGTGTTTGTACACATGCATATACACACACTCTCATTCAAATAAACACATACAAGAACAGACACATACATGTAATAGTCCCAGACATGTACACAAGCATATAGAGTTGGCATTGCTATTATGATTTTAGTTGTCCTTGATGTCTTTTGTTTAAAATGTATTATTTTGCTTTATTATTTTATTGCATTGTTGTTTGCTGTTTTCTTCTGTCTTTTCCTTTTTTCTCTTTTGTTCATTCTCTTGGTTGTTGGTACATTGGGGGGGCTCTTGGGGGTGGGGAATGGAATTAATTGTATTTTTTTATTTTTTTCCTGGGGGGTACTGTGGGAGGGGTCTCAAATGGTTGAGGGACAGCTATTGGGGAACTGTGAGGGGATCTTGGAGGGCTCAGGTTCACGTTTTTTGGCCTGGTGGTAGATCGGTCAATGTGCCCTTGAGCAGGGCAATGACCCTGAATGCTGTGTGTCACTCTGAACGGGAATCTGTTGAATGACTGGTATGATGTAGTTGAGCCGCTTCACTGCAGGTATATTGTATGTTTCGGATATAAAAGAAATATTAATAAAAGTCAATTGTTTTAAACAGCAAATTTAGAGCGTCATTTCCAGTCACACCATTTCCACTTTGACAAACATATCCGACTCAAAGCAACCTCAGAAACAACAAAATAGTGCAACTCAAAGGACAGCTCAAATGAAAACAACAAATGATGGACAGATCTAGCACTGTTGCAGAGAAAACAACAGAGGCAACATATGAGATTGCTTGGATACTCGCGAGAAACAAGAAAGCCTTCACAAACGCGGAGATTGTCAAATAATGTTTTTTGGCCTCAGCCGAAATATTGTATGCTGATTTCACAAACAAGGAAGCTATTTTTAAAGCAAATTAAAGGACTGCAACTGTCAGGCTCGACCATAACAAGACACATAGAAGACATCGGCGAGGACATGGTAAGAAAGGGATTATGACTGTGACATACAGAATGTGATGCAGCAACTCGTGCATGTGGTGAAAATTATTATTGCGATGGCACTGAATCATTGGCAATTCCGCAAGTTGCTGGAGGAATACCAGACAGAATACAGCGACTCGATATTTCACAATGAGGTGCGATGGCTGTCTCGTGGCAGAGTTTTGGAAAGATTTCTCTCACTCCTCCCTCAAATCCATGAATTTGTTGCAAGCAAGAGGAGAGAGGAGCCAGAGCTGGATATTAAAGCTGGCTTTTTTAACTGACGTCACCTGCCACCTGAACACAGTGAATCTCCAGCTCCAATGGAAAGCTAAAACTCCGGACAAAATGCTGCGTGTGGTCACAGTATTTCAAAATAAAATCACCACACTGTTCATACCTGAGAGACAGTTTGCTCATTTCCCAAAACTCAGAGCAGTCACCACATCCAACCCAGACATACTGCAACATTTTAGCTATGATGCATTAGTGCGTGTGTTGGAAGAGTTGAAGTTGGACTTTGAGTCAAGATTCAAGGATATCATGGAGTACAAGGAGTTTTTCAACTTCATTGAGAACCCCTTTCATGTGCCAGTGTCATCTCTGACCCAAGTCATCACAACCATCTGTCCTGACCGTGCTGGAATAGAGAGTGAGATAGTGGACCTGCAGGCAAATGACACATTTCAAGGTGAACTAAGATCAGGTGTTACCCATTTCTGGAGCCTTGTGTCAGACACAGTGTCCACTTCTGAAGCAGTGTGTGCAAAAGGTGACATCCATTTTTTGTCAGCACTTATTCATGTGAAGCAACATTTTCAACAATGAACATTGTGAAACAAAAACAGAGAAACAGACTGACCAATGCAAACCTGGATTGACTCAAAAGGATAGCAACAACATACTATAAATTTACAATAAATTCAGTCAAGGAGTAGAAGGGACGTTTTTGCTCATCCAACTACTGAAGTAACCCTTAATATGGGTCTTATACATGTGATGTAGCGTATGTATATATGTATATATTTGTGTATGTATATATTTGTGATGTGCTGTACATCAAATCAATTGCATTTGCTCTATTGCTCTGAATTTACTCCCAACTGATAATTGATAATATTGGAAGAAAAAGTACAACAAATTGAAGATCCCTAATTGTCTCAACACAAAGTTGCCCTCTTACAGAAAATAGTGAGTAACCAATCACCAGGTGGCAGTATTCCCCATAGTCCGAGTCACTATTAGATAGAACGTTGTGGCCATGCCCGCCTTTGGGGAAAACAACCTGTGGTTACCTCTGTTACCCCATTGGCTCAGAGCAAATCTTCACCTTTTTCAAATGCAATTTTTCTTGTTGTTTGCTTGTTTTAGTTAATTACGAAACTACATTTAAGAAAAATACAACGTCTAAAGATGACTTTTCAACAATGCCTGCTCCCGAGCATTCTCACGTCTTAGAAAAACTTAATATTGTAGGGCTTCTCCATGCACCTTTTCATGATGGTGCTAGCAGCCACGTGAGTGAGTGCTAGCTAGCTACCGACTGGTTAAGCTAGCAAAGACCAACAACACAAACGAATGAACTATACAGCTACAGTGCATTCGGAAAGTATTTAGACCCCCTGACTTTTTCCAAATGTTGTTACGTTACAGCCTTATTCTAAAATGGATTAAATGCATTTTTTCCCTCATCATTCTACACACAATACCCCATAATGGCAAAGTGAAAACAGAAATACCTTATTTACATAAGTATTCAGACCCTTCGCTACGAGGTGCATCCTGTTTCCATCGATCGTCCTTGAGATGTTTGTACAACTTGTTGGAGTTCACCTGTGGTAAATTCAATTGATTGGACATGATTTAGAAAGCCACACACCTGTCTATATAATGTCCCACAGTTGACAGTGTATGTCAGAGCATAAACCAAGCCATGAGGTCGAAGGAATAGTCCATAGAGCTCCAAGACAGAATTGTGTTGAGGCACAGATCTGGGGAATGGTACAAAAAAATGTCTGCAGAATTGAAGTGGCCTCCATCATTCTTAAATGGAAGAAGTTAGGAACAACCAAGTTTCTTCCTAGAGCTGGCCGCAAGGCCAAACTGAGCAATCGGGGGAGAATGGCCTTGGTCAGGGAGGTGACAAAGAACCCGATGTTCACTGTGAGAGAGCTCCAGAATTCCTCTGTGGAGATGCGAGAGCCTTCCAGAAGGACAACCATCTCTGCAGCACTCCACTAATCAGGCCTTTATGGTAGAGAGGTCAGACAGAAGTCACTCCTTAGTAAAAGGCACATGACAGCCCGCTTGGAGTTGGCCAAAAAGCACCTAAAGACTCTCAGACCAGGAGAAACAAGATTCTCTGGTTTGATGAAACCAAGATTGCCCTGAATGCCAAACATCAACTCTGGAGGAAACCTGACACCATCCCTACAGTGATACATGGTGGTGGCAGCATCATGCTGTGGGGATGTTTTGCGGCTGCAGGGAGACTGGGAGACTAGTCAGGATCGAGGGAAAGATGAACGGAGCAAAGTACAGAGAGACCCTTGATGAAAACCTGCTCCAGAGCGCTCAGGACCTCAGACTGGTACGAAGGTTCACCTTCCAACAGGACAACGACTCTAAGATTACAGCCAAGATAACGTAGGAGTGGCTTCGGGACAAGTGTCTGAATGTCCTTGAGTGACGCAGCCAGAGCCCGGACTTGAACCCGATCTAACATCTCTGGAGATACATGAAAATAGCTGTGCAGCGACACTCCCCATCCAACCTGACAGAGCTTGAGGGGATCTGCAGAGAAGAATAGGAAAAACTCCCTATACAGATGTGCCAAGCTTGCAGCATCATACCCAAGAAGACTCAAGGCTGTAATCGCTGACAAAGGTGCTTCAGCAAAGTACTGAGTAATGGGTCTGAATACTTATGTAAATGTGATATTTCAATTTTTTATTTGTAATACACTTGCAAAATGTTCTAAAAACCTGTTTTTGCTCATGGGGTATTGTGTGGATTGATGAGGCAACATTTAATTATTATTTATTTTTTTAGAATAAGGCTGTAATTGAACAATATGTGGAAAAAGTAATGGGGTCTGAATACTTTCCGAATGGACTGTACAAGTAGTGAGTGGAGTTAGAAATGGACTATACTAAACAAGTTAAATGTCATGCCTGTGATGAAATGTTTTCCACACACATACTGTAGCTACATGTTGCCTACTTGGACACCGGGTCCCAACATTTCCCACTCTCCCACACCCAATAGCCTCAAGCAGTAGTGCTCTTCTCGTAGGTTCTATTTCCCTACGTGGGACCATTGCAAACCTTTTGTCGCGGTTTTTGACCTGGTTACATCTACATACATCTACAACAACACAGCAGCTTTTCAACATGCTTTGTTATTTCTGTATAACAAAAAATCTAAGATGAAATTGTCTCTTTTACAATGGGGGTTAGTTGGAAAGAACGTTTGTTTTCCTCAACTGGGATGGTAGAGGGGAATTCCTTATTATTATGTGAATTATGTGAATATCGACTTGGAGTATAAGTACTAAGTTTATGTGGTGTTTCGGCCACATTTGTATCACTTTTGAGCACAATCTTAATTTCAAATTAAAAACAAAAAACAATGTTTTAAGTGAGAAGTAGGAAATGGTGTGAAGCCATAAAAGAAAGGAAATTGACATGAGCACCCAAATGCCTACTCCACCAATGCTCTACCAAGGCTTTCCAGCACACAGTGTTGACCTATTACATTAGCTATGTTGGTCTATTGTACTGTGTAAATATGAAAATATTTGTATGAACATAACAAGATTCAACAACTGAGACAGAAACTGAACAAGTTCCACAGACTAACATAAATTGAATAATGTGTCCCTGAACACAGGGGGGTCAAAATCAAGAGTAACAGTCAGTATCTGGTGTGGCCACCAGCTGCATTAAGTACTGCAGTGTGTCGCCTCCTTATGGACTGCACCAGATTTGACAGTTCTTGCTGTAAAATACCCCACTCTTACCCCACTCTTCCACCAAGGCACCTGCAAGTTCCAGGACATTTCTGGGGGGGAATGGCCCTAGCCTTCACCCTCCGATCCAACAGGTCCCAGACGTGCTCAATGGGATAGAGATCCGGGCTGTTCGCTGGCCATGGCAGAACACTGACATTCCTGTCTTGCAGGAAATCACAGACAGAACGAGTAGTATGGCTGGTGGCATTGTCATGCTGGAGGGTCATGTCAGGATGAGCCTGCAGGAAGGGTACCACATGAGGGAGGAGGATGTCTTCTCTGTAATGCACAATGTTGAGATTGCCTGCAATGACAACAAGCTCAGTCCGATGATGCTGTGACACACCGCCCCAGACCATGACGGACCCTCCACCTCCAAATCGATCCCGCTCCAGAGTACAGGCCTCGGTGTAACGCTCATTCCTTCAATGATACACTCGAATCCGACCATCACCCCTGGTGAGAAGAAACCGTGACTCGACAGTGAAGAGCACTTTTTGCCAGTCCTGTCTGGCACAGCAACGGTGGGTTTGTGCTCATAGGCAATGTTGTTGCTGGTGATGTCTGGTGAGGACCTGCCTTACAACAGGCCTACACGCCTTCAGTCCAGCCTCTCTCAGCCTATTGCGGACAGTCTGAGCACTGATGGAGGGATTGTGCGTTCCTGGTATAACTTGGGCAGTTGTTGTTGCCATCCTGTACCTGTCCTGCTGCGAGGATGAGCAGCTGTCCGTCCTGTCTCCCTGTAGAGCTGTCTTAGGCGTCTCACAGTAAAGGACATTGCATTTTATTGCCCTGGCCATATCTGCAGTCCTCATGCCTCCTTGTAGAGGCCTAAGGCACGTTCACACAGATGAGCAGGGACCCTGGGTATCTTTCTTTTGGTGTTTTTCAGAGTAAGTAGAAAGGCCTCTTTAGTGTCCTAAGTTTTCATAACTGTGACCTTAATTGCCTACCGTCTGTAAGCTGTTAGTGTCTTAACGACCGTTCCACAGGTGCATGCTCATTAATTGTTTATGGTTCAAGCATGGGAAACAAGTATGGGAAACAGTGTTTAAACCCTTTACAATAACGGTCTGTGAAGTTATTTGGATTTTTACAAATTATCTTTGAAAGACAGGGTCCTGAAAAATTGACTTTTATTTTCTTCTGAGTTTATATGAAAAATTCCATATGAAGACTAAAAGAAACAAATCAAACATCCAAATTTGCATTTTTTCCTTCACAGAAAAACTGCTCTGGACTGTTGTATTTGGGTCAGGGATGCCTGTGTCTTTCCTACAGTTTGGCTGAAGTAATCAAGAACGAAAAGCTGTGTTCAAAGTAAAGGAGGGCACAGTGTCAACCAAATGGAAACATGACTAATTAGGGGTTACGCATCTCTGCAACATCACATAGTAAGGCCTATGTGGATCATGTCTTTGAAAAGAAAAACACACCCACCCACACATACATCATATTCCAACCACACTTTACTAACAAACGCTATGCAGTTACCATAAATGAAAACGCATCGTGTCAGGGACATCAGGGTAAAGTCAGGGACATCAGGGTCAATTTTGCACATGTCTTAAGTCTAAGTCTGTACACAAGGCCACGGTCGGAAGTCATATTTTTTATGTTTTGCTGAATCTTATTTTCATTTTCAGAAGTTAAATGTGTTTGTGATAGCTGATATCAGTCCACCATTTATGTTAGCTCCTTGGGGACTCTCCCCATGTCCATGCAGTTGTATTGTCCCTGTGGCTTTTGTGATTATCATGGCAGACTCCACTCATGGCATTGCGTCAGTTCTGAGAATAGACTGTGACTCTGCACAGGAAACTGACAAGTTATATCAGAGAAACAGAGAGTCTCCGCACACACATGTATGCAAATGAATGCAAGACATTTTGAGCCATCGCCTCCATCTTGTAACTCCCTTACCATTGTAAAAAAAAACATGTCGGATGCTATAGAAATTCATTTATTTATGTCTACATTAGTTTTTTCCCACATTTATTCTATTACAAAGACCTTTATGCATTCTTTTAAATTATATTGTGTAATTCTTTTTTCTTTAAAGTATTTTCTTTTTTATAGATTACTAATGTTACTGTCCCCACTACAACAACAACAAAAACATACTTAAATACATGTCATTTTGTCTTAGAAACATTTTAATTGAAATACTGTAGAAATGCTTTCATTCCTATGGAGCAGTGGTTCCCAAACGTTTTATAGTCCTGTACCCCTTCAAACATTTAACCTCCAGCTGCTTACCTCCTCTAGCACCAGGGTCTGCGCACTAAAATGTTGTTTTTTACCATCATTATAAGCCTGCCACACAAACACTATACGATACATTTATTAAACATAAGAATGAGTGTTTTTGTCACAACCCGGATCATGGGAAGTGACAAAGAGCTCTTATAGGACCAGGGCACAAATAATAATATATTAGTAAGAAATAATTGTGCTCTTTATTTAACTATCTTACATATAAAACCTTATTTGTTCATAAAAAAATCATGAATAACTCACCACATGTTAATGAGAAGGGTGTGCTTGAAAGGATGCTCATAACTTTGCAATGTAGGGTTGTATTGGAGTCTCAGTCATAAATAATTTTCCACACACAGTCTGTGCCTGTATTTAGTTTTCATGCTAGTGAGGGCTGAGAATCCACTCTCACATAGGTACATGGTTGCAAAGGGCATCAATGTCTTAACAGAGAGATTTGTCAAGGCAGGATACTCTGAGCGCAGCCCAATCCAGAAATCTGGCAGTGGCTTCTGATTAAATTCAATTTTCACAGGACCGCTTGTTGCAATTTTGATGAGGCTCTCTTGTTCAGATATCGGTAAGTGGACTGGAGGCAGGGCATGAAAGGGTTAACGAATCCAGTTGTTTGTGTCATCCGTTTCGGGAAAGTACCTGCGTAATTGCGCACCCAACTCACTCAGGTTCTTCACTATATCATGTTTGACATTGTCCGTAAGCTTGAGTTCATTTGCACACAAAAAATCATACAATGATGGAAATACCTGTGTGTTGTCCTTGATAATGCAGGTAGAGAAGAGCTCAAACTTCTTAATCATAGCCTCAATTTTGTCCCGCACATTGAATATAGTTGTGGAGAGTCCCTGTAATCCTAGATTCAGATCATTCAGGCGAGAAAAAACATCACCCAGATAGGCCAGTCGTGTGAGAAACTCATCATCATGCAAGCGGTCAGACAAGTGAAAATGATGGTCAGTAAAGAAAACTTTAAGCTCGTCTCTCAATTTAAAAAACGTGTCAATACTTTGCCCCTTGATAACCAGCAAAACTTTACATGGTTGCTGCCCATATCATTGCATAGTGCAAAAAATACACAAGGGTTCAGGGGCCTTGCTTAAACAAAGTAAACCATTTGCACTGTAGTGTCCAAAACATCTTTCAAGCTGTCAGGCATTCCCTTGGCAGCAAGAGACTCTCGTGGATGCTGCAGTGGTTTGCAGAAGAGGATGTCTTGCTTAATTGACCCTCCATAAACGTAATGGACATATACCAGGAGCTGTGCCAGGCCCGCCACATCTGTTGACTCATCCAGCTGTAATGCATAGAATTCACTGGCTTGTATGTGAAGCTGTAATTGTTTCAAAACATCTTCTGCCATGTCACTGGTGCGTTGTGAAACAGTGTTGTTTGATGAAGGCATTGTCTGTATAGTTTTTTTGGCCTTTCCCCCCAGCATATCTGCGGCAGCAGAAAGAATGAAGTCTTCCACAATAGTATGGGGCTTGCCTGTCCTAGCCACTCGGTAGCTCACCATATAAGACACTTTCTAGCCCCTTCTTATTAATGGTATCTGTTGCTTTTATACATGTCTTACTACTCGAAAGTCGCTTAATTCTCTCTCAAAAAACTCCTGTTTTTCAAATTGGCATTTTTTGTTTCTAAATGTCTGCGCAAGAGTGAGGGTTTCATCGAGTTGGGAGATAGTACTTTTGCACATATAACACACTGTGGCTGAGGAAAGGCACTACTCCCAATATAATTATACATACGAACAAACAAAGCCTACTAAACAATGCCAAGTTGACACACAAAACAACCACATAATGTCAGCAATGTCAACAGGAAATATCTACTGTACATTGAACAACAATGACTAGCTACAGATTCGGATTCATACACAATGTTTGAGAGAAGGGGAGACTTTTGCACTGAGACGAGTGACTGTGAGTGAGTGAAACAGAGCCGCGTGTGTCTGTCTGGGGAAATGAGAGCAGAGGGAGAGCAGCTTGTACTAATCCAATAGATGCAGCAGGCTCAACCGATACCACACCCGTTTCTTTACAGACAGAAGAACTAGCCAATAGTTGTTTAGAGTGCACAGCGCTTCACACAGTTTGAGTAAAAGAGAGATGCATCATTTTTTTACGATCATGGTATAAAATAGTTTTACCTGTGTCATAATCGTATTCAGAAAATTCTCCATATACGTTATGATACTTGTTTAGTCCAAGTGTTCGGCACAGAACTCAGAACTTCTTTACTAAAACTCTGATATGTTCCAGGTCATGCTTCCCATCAGCATCTTTTCAACAGTAATACTTCCGCGTCACAGTATTTCGGGAAGTGTCAATAACCTGTACTTATTCCTGTACCTGTACAATAACCTGTACTTATTCCTGTACCTGTACAATAACCTGTACTTATTCCTGTACCTGTACAATAACCTGTACTTATTCCTGTACCTGTACAATAACCTGTACTTATTCCTGTACCTGTACAATAACCTGTACTTATTCCTGTACCTGTACAATAACCTGTACTTATTCCTGTACCTGTACAATAACCTGTACTTATTCCTGTACCTGTACAATAACCTGTACTTATTCCTGTACCTGTACAATAACCTGTACTTATTCCTGTACCTGTACAATAACCTGTACTTATTCCTGTACCTGTACAATAACCTGTACTTATTCCTGTACCTGTACAATAACCTGTACTTATTCCTGTACCTGTACAATAACCTGTACTTATTCCTGTACCTGTACAATAACCTGTTGTCACGACTTCCGCCGAGGTCGGCCCTTCTTCTTGTTCGGGTGGTGTTCGGCGGTCGACGTCGCCGGCTTTCTAGTCACCATCGATCTATTTTTCAGTTTCGTTTTGTTTTGTCTGTATTGTACACACCTGGTATCAATTCCCCCCATCATGTTCCCTATTTAACCACTCTGTCTTTCATTGATGTTTGTCCGTGATTGTTTGTACGTTAGGTGTTGATGTCGATACGTGTTCGTATTTGTTTCTTTCCATTTTATGGAATTGTGCACATATTTTGAGTAAAGACTCTATGGTTTTCGCTCAGACCTGCTTCCTGCGTTTGACTCCAAACATTCTCCTCACACAACCCTGACAGAATCACGGACCTATTTCAAATGGAGTCAGCAGGCGCAGCCAGCCCTTCTCTCCCAGTAGAGGAGCAGGTGCAACAGCACGCAACTATGTTGCATAGGTTAGGGACAGCCATGGATCGCGTGCTGCAGACTATGGATAGATGGGAGAGAGGAGGTCTCCCGGTAAATCAGAACCCAGCACCAACCCCAGCACCAACACCAGCACCTCTACCTACACCACCATCCATCCCTCCACTGGTCGGAACCAGTGGAATTCGGCTCTCGCTTCCGGGAGCGTATGACGGAACAGCGGCCGGGTGTCAGGGTTTCCTTCTACAGCTAGAGTTATACCTGGCATCTGTTCATCCGTCCCCGTCGGGACACGAGAGGGTGGGCGCTCTCATCTCCTGTCTGACTGGTAAAGCCCTGGAGTGGGCCAACGCCATATGGGGAAGAGAGGGTTCTACTCTGGATGATTATGATGACTTCTCTCGCCGCTTCCGGGCAGTGTTTGACCATCCACCTGAAGGGAGAGCGGCGGGAGAGCGATTGTTCCATCTCAGGCAGGGGATGAGGAGCGCCCAAGATTTCGCTTTGGACTTCCGTAATCTGGCGGCTGGTGCGGGATGGAATGAGCGGGCCCTGATCGATCATTATAGGTGTAGTCTACGAGAGGACGTTCGTAGGGAGCTAGCCTGCAGGGACACCACTCTCAACCTGGACCAGCTGGTAGATTTATCTATCCGGCTGGATAACCTGTTAGCTTCCCGCGGGCGTCTAGATCGGGGTCCGCCCATTCCAGAACACAGCTCCTTGGATCCAACCCCTATGGAGTTGGGAGGGGTTTCTAGGAGGGAGACCGGAGGGGGAACCACTCCATGTACCAACTGTGGACGTAGAGGGCACACTGCTGTCCGGTGCTGGGGTGTTTCTCCTGGGAGTCGAGGTAGCAGGCGGAGCACTGGTGGGTCGTCTCAGGTGAGTAGGCACATAACTCACCCAGAGCCTTCTGTTGACCTCATGTGGTTATCTATAGAATTTCCTGGGTTTTCCCCACATTCCCAGCATAAGGCGCTAGTAGATTCAGGCGCAGCTGGGAATTTTATTGACCGCTCTTTGGCTCATAGCTTAGGGATCCCTATTATTCCAGTTGATGTTCCCTTCCCTGTACATGCCTTAGATAGTCGTCCTTTGGGGTCGGGGCTGGTTGGGGAGGTCACAGTGCCCATCGTTATGAGAACGCGGGGGGATCACGAGGAAAGAATTTGTCTCTTTCTGATTGACTCTCCTGCGTTTCCTGTTGTGTTGGGTCTTCCCTGGTTGGCCTCTCATGATCCGATTATTTCATGGCAACAGAGGGCTCTCAAGGGATGGTCCTGTCAGTGTTCAGGGAGGTGTGTAGGTGTTTCCTTAGGTGCTACTACGGTGGAAAGTCCAAACCAGGTTTCCACTATGCACATTCCTCCCGAATATGCCGATTTGGCACTCGCCTTCTGTAAAAAGAAGGCGACTCAATTACCACCCCATCGACCGGGGGATTGTGTGATAGATCTCTTGGTAGACGCTAAACTTCCCAGGAGTCACGTGTATCCACTGTCACAGGAGGAGACAGTGGCTATGGAGACATATGTCACCGAATCTCTGGGACAGGGATACATTCGGCCTTCCATCTCACCGGTCTCCTCGAGTTTCTTTTTTGTGAAGAAGAAGGATGGAGGTTTGCGCCCGTGTATTGATTATCGCGGATTAAATAAGATCACAGTAAAATACAGTTACCCGCTACCACTTATAGCGAGTATGACCGAGTCATTACACGGGGCGCGCTTCTTCACAAAATTGGACCTCAGGAGCGCTTACAACCTGGTGCGTATCAAGAAGGGAGATGAGTGGAAGACAGCTTTTAGCACCACTTCTGGGCATTATGAGTACCAAGTCATGCCGTACGGGTTAATGAATGCTCCATCAGTCTTCCAATCCTTTGTGGATGAGATTTTCAGGGACCTGCACGGGCAGGGTGTAGTGGTGTATATCGATGACATTCTGATATACTCCGCTACACGCGCCGAGCATGTGTCCCTAGTGCGCAGGGTGCTTGGTCGACTGTTGGAGCATGACCTGTATGTCAAGGCTGAGAAATGTCTGTTCTTCCAACAGTCCATCTCCTTCCTAGGGTACCGCTTTTCTGCGTCAGGGGTAGAGATGGAGAATGACCGCATTTCAGCCGTGCGTAATTGGCCGACTCCAACCACGGTAAAGGAAGTGCAGCGGTTTTTAGGGTTTGCCAACTACTACCGGAGATTTATCCGGGGTTTTGGTCAGGTAGCGGCTCCCATTACCTCACTGCTGAAGGGAGGACCGGTGCGACTGCAGTGGACGGCTGGAGCGGACAGGGCGTTTGGTCACCTGAAGGCTCTGTTTACCTCAGCTCCCGTGCTGGCGCATCCTGATCCTTCCTTAGCATTCATAGTTGAGGTGGACGCGTCCGAGGCGGGGATAGGGGCTGTGCTGTCTCAGCGCTCGGGTACGCCACTAAAACTCCGCCCCTGTGCATTCTTTTCGAAGAAGCTCAGCCCCGCGGAGCGAAACTATGATGTGGGGGACCGGGAGTTGCTGGCTGTTGTCATGGCTCTGAAAGCGTGGAGACATTGGCTTAAGGGGGCAAGACACCCTTTTCTCATTTGGACTGACCACCGCAATCTGGAATACATCCGGGCGGCGAGGAGAATGAACCCTCGCCAGGCAAGGTGGGCCATGTTTTTCACCCGTTTTGATTTCACCCTTTCCTACAAACCAGGTTCCCAGAACGTTAAGGCAGACGCACTGTCCCGGCTGTATGATACAGAGGAGAGGTCCTCAGATCCCACTCCCCTCATTCCAGCCTCTCGCCTGGTGGCACCGGTGGTATGGGAGGTGGACGCGGACATCGAACGGGCGTCACGTTCAGAGCCCATTCCACCTGACTGTCCAGTTGGGCGTATGTACGTTCCGTTTGATGTCCGCGATCGTTTGATCTGTTGGGCTCATACGTCACCCTCCTCTGGTCATCCTGGTATCGGTCGGACGGTGCGCTGCCTTTCTGGGAAGTACTGGTGGCCCACTTTAGCTAAGGACGTGAGGGTTTATGTTTCCTCCTGTTCGGTATGTGCACAGTGCAAGGCACCTAGACATCTGCCCAGAGGGAAATTACTACCCCTTCCCGTTCCACAGCGACCATGGTCACACCTATCGGTGGATTTCGTGACGGATCTTCCCCCATCGCGGGGTAACACCACGATCCTGGTCGTTGTGGATCGGTTTTCTAAGTCCTGCCGTCTTCTTCCTTTGCCCGGTCTCCCTACGGCTCTACAAACTGCGGAGGCTCTGTTCACCCATGTATTCCGGCACTATGGGGTGCCTGAGGATATAGTTTCTGATCGGGGTCCCCAATTTACATCTATAGTTTGGAGTGCGTTTATGGAACGCCTGGGGATCTCGGTCAGCCTTACCTCAGGTTTCCACTCCGAGAGTAACGGGCAGGTGGAAAGAGTAAACCAGGATGTGGGTAGGTTTCTGAGGTCCTATTGCCAGGACCGGCCGGGGGAGTGGGCAGCTTACATCCCCTGGGCGGAGATGGCCCAAAACTCCCTCCGCCACTCTTCTACCAACCTATCACCGTTTCAGTGTGTGCTAGGTTACCAGCCGGTCCTGGCACCATGGCATCAGAGCCAGATTGAGGCTCCTGCGGTGGATGAATGGTTTCGGCACTCAGAAGAGACTTGGAACGCTGCCCATGTGCGGTTACAACGGGCTATCAGGAGACAAAAGGCGAGTGCCGACCGCCACCGCAGTGAGGCCCCGGTGTATGCACCGGGGGACCGGGTCTGGCTCTCGACCCGAAACCTGCCCCTTCACCTGCCCTGCCGGAAGCTGGGTCCGCGGTTTGTGGGGCCATTTAAAGTCCTGAGGAGACTGAACGAGGTTTGTTATAGGTTACAACTCCCCCCTGATTATCGTATTAATTCCTCGTTCCATGTGTCTCTCCTCAGGCCGGTGGTGGCTGGTCCGCTCCAGCAGTCTGAGGTGCGGGAGGTCCCTCCGCCCCCTCTTGACATCGAGGGGGTCCCGGCGTATACCGTAAGGGCCATCATGGATTCTAGACGTCGGGCGAGGGGCCTTCAGTACCTCGTGGAGTGGGAGGGGTACGGTCCGGAGGAGAGAAGCTGGGTACCGGTGGAGGACATTCTAGATCCATCCATGCTACAAGAGTTTCACCGTCTCCACCCGGATCGCCCTGCGCCTCGCCCTCCGGGTCGTCCCCGAGGCCGGTGTCGTCGCGCTGCTGGAGCCGCGCGTCAGGGGAGGGGTACTGTCACGACTTCCGCCGAGGTCGGCCCTTCTTCTTGTTCGGGTGGTGTTCGGCGGTCGACGTCGCCGGCTTTCTAGTCACCATCGATCTATTTTTCAGTTTCGTTTTGTTTTGTCTGTATTGTACACACCTGGTATCAATTCCCCCCATCATGTTCCCTATTTAACCACTCTGTCTTTCATTGATGTTTGTCCGTGATTGTTTGTACGTTAGGTGTTGATGTCGATACGTGTTCGTATTTGTTTCTTTCCATTTTATGGAATTGTGCACATATTTTGAGTAAAGACTCTATGGTTTTCGCTCAGACCTGCTTCCTGCGTTTGACTCCAAACATTCTCCTCACACAACCCTGACACCTGTACTTATTCCTGTACCTGTACAATAACCTGTACTTATTCCTGTACCTGTACAATAACCTGTACTTATTCCTGTACCTGTACAATAACCTGTACTTATTCCTGTACCTGTACAATAACCTGTACTTATTCCTGTACCTGTACAATAACCTGTACTTATTCCTGTACCTGTACAATAACCTGTACTTATTCCTGTACCTGTACAATAACCTGTACTTATTCCTGTACCTGTACAATAACCTGTACTTATTCCTGTACCTGTACAATAACCTGTACTTATTCCTGTACCTGTACAATAACCTGTACTTATTCCTGTACCTGTACAATAACCTGTACTTATTCCTGTACCTGTACAATAACCTGTACTTATTCCTGTACCTGTACAATAACCTGTACTTATTCCTGTACCTGTACAATAACCTGTACTTATTCCTGTACCTGTACAATAACCTGTACTTATTCCTGTACCTGTACAATAACCTGTATTTATTCCTGTACCTGTACAATAACCTGTACTTATTCCTGTACCTGTACAATAACCTGTACTTATTCCTGTACCTGTACAATAACCTGTACTTATTCCTGTACCTGTACAATAACCTGTACTTATTCCTGTACCTGTACAATAACCTGTACTTATTCCTGTACCTGTACAATAACCTGTACAAAAGTTGCTTGGGAGCTGTTCATTAGTGACAACATCATTGAGGAGGTTCTAAAGTGTACAAATGTAGAAGGACAGAGAAAAGTGACAGCAAAAGGGACAGAGTGGAGAGAGGTCAACAAAGAGGACCTAAAGGGACAGAGTGGAGAGAGGTCAATAAAGAGGAACTAAAGGGACAGAGTGGAGAGAGGTCAACAAAGAGGAACTAAAGGGACAGAGTGGAGAGAGGTCAATAAAGAGGAACTAAAGGGACAGAGTGGAGAGAGGTCAACAAAGAGGAACTAAAGGCCTTTTTTGATTTAACCTTCCTCGCCGGCATGGAGAAAAGTTGGGTTGTCTCCACACGGGAGCTATTATTTGATCCACTGCAGGATCCAATGTATTAGACTTCCATATCTTTCGGAAGATATGAGGATATCCGTACCTGAGACTTGATGACAAGAGGACCAGAGTGTTCAGAGGCAACGGACCACCTTTCAGCCTTCTGGTATGTGTGGGAAATTTTCCAAGCAAACTGTAGAGGAAGGTTCATTCCCATCAACTGCGTCACAGTGGATGAGCAGCTTTCCTCCAGACATGAGGAGGCATTCGGTCCAAAGAGTTCAATCTTGGTTTCATCAGACCAGAGAATTTTGTTTCTCATGGTCTGAGAGTCCTTTAGGTGCCTTTTGGCAAACTCCAAGCGGGCTGTCATGTGCCTTTTATTGAAGAGTGGCTTCCGTCTGGCCACTGATTGTTGGAGTGCTGCAGATATGGTTGTCCTTCTGTTAGGTTCTCCCATCTCCACAGAAGAACTGAGGCAATGAAAAGATTTGGGTTGATGAAATAGAGCCATGCCACCACTACTCAGAGCAGCCAGGGCCAGAAGAGGAAGAGGTGCCAGCTCCGCCCAAGAGTTAAAGTCAGCTGCTGGTGGACAAACACACACCCGTCTGCAAAGAGCACAGTCACATGCTTGTGGTTTAACACAAATGCATGGACTAAGACAGTATAAGTAAGCATCACACACACACACTTTGTTCCTTTTAGTGTTCATGTTTTCTAAATTCACAATTGTTAGTGTTGTCGTTTATATTGATGATGAACTTTGTATTTTCAAATAAATGTTTTGAAATACTATGACACATGCTTAAGGTGGTTTTATTTTGTTCTACACCCTAAAAGGTTGAATGTGAAACTTTGACTGTAACTGTAACGGCTGATTTCCTCCTCTTCGTCTGAAGAGGTGTAGCAGGGATCAGACCAAAGTGCAGAGTGGAAAGTGTCCATGTTTTAATATAATTAACTGAACACGACAAAATATACAAAATAACAAAGTAATCTAACCGAAATAGTCCCATGTGGCACGAACACAGACACAGGAAACAAACACCCACAAACCAACAGTGAAATCAGGCAACCTAAATATGGTTCCCAATCAGAGACAATGCAAAACACCTGTCTCTGATTGAGAACCATATCAGGCCAATTGACAAACCTAAACATAGAAACACATAACATAGACTGCCCACCCCAACTCACACCCTGACCATACTAACTAAAGACAAAACAAAGGAAAATAAAGGTCAGAACGTGACAGTAAGATTGATTGTAAGAAAAATATGCTAATATTTCCAATAGCTGTTATACATTTTCATAATATGTTATCATTGAAATCTGTATCAAACTGTTGAAGAGGGACTAAAAACATTTCAAACAATAAAATAATTATTGAAAGGTCCAAATCATCACTCAAAATAATTATGTTCCACAAAATTGATAATATTTTAGACCAATATAAATAAAACACAGATAGTACATTATCGGGTCATTT
The DNA here is from genome assembly GCF_029448725.1 of Salvelinus fontinalis. Classification (NCBI taxonomy): domain Eukaryota; kingdom Metazoa; phylum Chordata; class Actinopteri; order Salmoniformes; family Salmonidae; genus Salvelinus; species Salvelinus fontinalis. The sequence goes on from NC_074687.1 coordinate 22,390,842, forward strand.
TGACCCGACATATGCATTCTTGAGGGGCCATGTTTACTATGCATCCTAGGTTTAATAATGTTTAAATAATGTTTACATACTGCTTTACTCATCTCATGTGTATATACTATATTCTGTTCTACTGTATTTTAGTCATTGCCACTCCTGTCACGCCTGCACCCGCTCCCCCTCGCAGGCGCTCGATGGTGTCAGGCGGCCCATCATTACGCAAACCTGTCACCATCGTTACGCGCATCAGCGCTTTATTGGACTCACCTGGATTCCATCACTTTATTGATTGCCTCCTCTATATCTGTCCATTCCTCAGTTTGATCCCTGTGTCAGCATTAATGTTGTTATGTTCCCCCTGTCCAGACGCTGTCCGTGTTTTGTTTCATGTCTGTTATTTATTAAATATTCACTTCCTGTCCTTGCTTCTCGACTCCCAGCGTCTGCCCTCACAACTCACATTGCTCGATCTAATTGCTCGATTTAATTTATATATTTCTTAATTCAATTGTTTTACTTTTAGATTTGTGTTTATTGTTGTGAATTCTTAGATACTACTGCACTGTTGGAGCTAGATAGATAACCAGATGTTTGTTCCTGACGCGGTCCGTTCCTCGGTCCTGGAGTGGGCCTACTCATCCAGGTTTGCCTGCCACCCGGGCTCCCATCGGACCCTGGACTTTGTGTGACAACGCTTTTGGTGTCTTAACATGGTTTCTGATGTCTCCGTTTTCGTCGCCGAATGCACAATCTGTGCGCAGAACAAGAATCCTCGGCAAGCTCCGGCTGGTCTCCTTCAACCTCAACCTGTCTCTCACCATCCCTGGTCTCACATCTCCCTGGACTTTGTCACAGGTCTCCCACCGTCTGATGGCAACACCGCCATCCTGACTGTAGTGGACCGGTTTTCCAAAGCTGCCCACTTCATTCCTCTCACCAAGCTACCCTCTGCCAAAGAGACGACCCAGCTCATGCTGCAACACGTCTTCCGGATCCATGGACTCCCAGTGGACATGGTCTCTGACCGGGGTTCTCAGTTCTCGTCCTGGTTCTGGAACACGTTCCACACACTCATTGGGTCGTCGGCCAGCCTGTCCTCCGGGTTCCACCCCCAGTCCAACGTCCAGTCGGAGCGATCCAACCAAGACCTGGAGACGACTCTTCGCTGTCTGGTCTCCGCCAACCCCACCACCTGGAGCCAGCAGCTAGTGTGGGTCGAATACGCCTGCAACATCCTTCTTGCGCTGCCATGGGTCTCTCGCCCTTTGAGTATTCTCTGGGATATAAGCCCCCGCTCTTTCCTGAGCAAGAGGAAGAGATCGGAATATCTTCAGCCTAGATATTTGTCCGCCGCTGTCGTCGTACCTGGAAGAGAGACCCGTCGGCCCTGCTCAAGACCACCTCCACCTCCGCCAACCTTCCCCCCCGGTTTATCGACCCTTTCCCCATCTCCAAGGTCATTAGCCCTCTGCTGTTCGTCTCCTGTTGCCCCATACGCTCCATATACATCCCACTTTTCATGTGTCTAGAATCAAACCCATGTCTCACAACTCTTTGTCTCCTGTTTCTAGCATTATAGCATTACGGCATGCACTGTTGGGATCAACGCTCAGTTAACAATTCATCTTATTCATACATATCTCTTACAGCATGTGTAGCTGGGTAGACTTTCAACAAAACACATTACACGATTTTCATCCTGCGCTCAGCGCGATTGCAATAGTAAACATTCCATATGATACTTTCCATTAAAGCATACTTGCACTTTTGTTCTATTCTTCACATGCATCTCTTTTACATCTATTTATCTTCAATCTTTATATCCAACCTTTGCTCTGCTGTGTCCCTCCTCCGTGGTGAGTAACTTAACTATTTTTGGGGGGGTTTTGATGACAGCTGCCCAGCATAGGGCAACCTGTCATCAGCATCTGGCTCTGAGGAGCATTCCTCAGAGATGAGGCCGACCCCAAACTATTCAATAAAATTCCATATTGTATTCTGCCTTTGTCATTCAGCTAACCCTGTACACAATTGAAATGTAGTTACGGAAGTTCAATCAGTAAGGCTGGTCAAAATGGATCTTCACTTTTCATTCATCTAGTAAACTCATAAAACTCACTCATCAGCATAGCAGGTATTTATAAGGTAGTGTCTATAATGTTACCTCATCAGAATAGCCAGTATTTATAGGGTAGTGTTGATGATGTTACCTCATTAGCATAGCAGTTATTATATTGTAATTATTATAACGTTACCTCAGGCATATCAGGTATTTATATGGTAGTGTTCTAATTGTACCTCATCAGCCTAGCGTCACATCATTCCACTTCCTTTACTATTAGCAAGCGTGCGGAATGTCATTCACCAATTAACTTCAGTCTATGAGCAAGGCACACGAAGGGAGTTCCACCACGCTTGCTGATTAACCTATGCAGTAGGTTTTTCAGAATGTGTCTGCCAGGCAGAAAGAAAGCAGACATTTGATGTTTTGTGAAATGCTTTGACTGGGGTTTGATATTACACTGTGAGACCAGATTAGATCAAAATGTATTAATATACGAAATGTAAATAATGTACACATGGAATTATTTATAGAACAGTTTAGTACAATTTCTGAACACTGAACCACAAGGCATATTTTAATATCCTACTCTAATCCTACCTATACCCATCCTTAGTTAGAACACAAGAAGTTACTGAACATCAATTCACATACAAGATATTACTGGGCAAAGCCAAAAGTTATTTTGTTTGTGGCCAGGGCACACGTTTTAGACTCGGCATCAGATTCATAATCATCAGCTCTTTTTTATTTATTTGCCAGCTTGCACACAATCAAGTTCCCAAAAAACAGAGAAGTGACACAGACAAAACCAAGCCCCCCTCCTTCCAACATCTTAGTCTTCTATCTGCGGTTCAGAAAAACAGTGCTGATGTCAACAGGGTTGCAAGGGGTAAAAGGTTATGGGTTGTTGTTCTGCTAGACTATATCCTATCTGTTGATGGTGTTAATATCTGTTGAATGTTAATTAGGGGTATTTGTTACCACATCCTGTAAAACAGCATGTCTCTATCAAAACCGCACAAGCTAAATGTTTGTTCATGTTCGCTAATCTCACCATCTGAAAAGCTCAATGTGATCGTCGTTAACATCTTCCCTCTTTCGTTAACACACCGCAGTAAGTGTTACATCATCTCTGCAGAGTGAGATAACAGTCATAAACTGCAACTTTTAAAAATCTTAGCTAGATATCTCTTCCCATTAGAATGTATTGACTTATCTTACCAAGTTAAATTATCTTAGTGCTCTGGCAGATAATATTGCTTATTTTAACCCCTAAAAAATATTTGATACAAGTGGGGTAAGATACATTATCTTCAAGTTATTTGATCTTAATAAGACATCTTACCAAGGTAAATGATCTTAGTGCACTGGCAGCTCATTTTTCCTACTTTAACCTCAACAAGGCTCGAAACAAGTCAGAATATCTTAAAACAATAAAAATTATTTGGATGCATTTGCTGGGTAAGCTAAGTCAACTCAAAACAAGTAAATGCATTTTCTTGGTGAGCGGGATTAACTCAAAACAAGCAATTATTTTATAATACAAAAAAATCTAGGTAACATTTACATTGTTTGCAGTGTATGGAGAGTGTTGGTTCAACACAAACACTTATGCACATATAGCATAGGCCAGCTTAACATCTATTAGCTGGTAATGACAGTGGTCAATCTGAGCTGATTAGTAATTATAAAGCCAACATGACATTAGGAAAATGACATGACTATGACTTAAAGTAACAAGTCAAGCAATGTAAGGACCTCAATGACCTATTGGCTGGTCTGCCACTTGTGGTTTTTGAGTTTACAATCTGATATTTCTATGACATGCATAATAGTATTTCATTACGAAGGTAATAATAACTTAGAGAAAGAGTTTCCTCTACATGTTAGGGCCCATTGAACAAACGAAATTCAATGACTTGGAACAGAATGACAGTAAGAACTATGATTTCATTTTAATCCCCCACACAACAGTTATTGCTGTTTCATAGAGTTTAGAGGCTGTGTTGTACTCTGTGGTCATGTGACAAGTGCGAGAGGAAACAGGCGTCACCCCTGTGTGGGAGATTGTCAGAAAGAGAGATGTACAGAGGAGAAAGGGGGAGAGAGGTAAGGATTATTTGGTTTATTTAGGGGCTTGTTACAGTAGAGTAACGTCAGTAAAGGGATGAAAGGTGTAGATCAGGACAGAGACCGACAGGTTTTATGAGAGCAGAGAGATCAAGTCAGATTTAGAGTTTGGGGTACATAGGCAAGGCATGACAAACATTGCAGTTATAACACATTGAGACAAGGAGACCGAATTGAACAATAATAGAGGCCATTTTGGGGTTCAGGGATAAGGGTATAGGGACCAAGGGCAGAGTTTAGTGTTTATTTTTGTTTTTTTTGGGGTGGGGACAGGTGGAACGAGCAGCATTGTCTTGATGAGTACAGCATTGCTGTCAGGAGTCATAGAACGAACAACCACAGAGATGGGGAACACATGGATTATAGGAGTCATCTCTCTCCTGGCTGTTTCTGCTACCTGGAGTTTGGAAACCGGTTTGGGCATCTCATTACTTCATTTTGTTTATCCGTCTGGTTTTGGTTTCTGTTGAATACCGCGTTAAGTGTTAAATTATTCATAAAACATTCAAAGCATTACTATAGCTTAAATATGATTTGATGAAATATCATACAGTCAAAATTTAATGACTGAATAATATTGCTGAAAACTATGCTCTGACTAGGGAGACCCTTGCTTTCAATTGTAGACTGTGTGGGCTGCTTGTAGAATCCCCTAGGGCTGAAGATTACTGTGACATGAATTGAGAATTCTGCTCTGATTATTATTTTGAGGTCAAACTAAAACCAAGTCAGTGGAACAGATTTGAATGATTATTAAAAAAATCTAATGGAACCTTTAACATTTTTTTTTCCATTTGATTCTACCAATGGAAGGAAAATGCAGAGTGCCACATAGTAAAGACTAGAGTATGTGGGTGGTGGCATGCTTTACAGAGAAAGGAACGCATGTTTTTTCCTGTGTTTGAGAGGAGATTGAGACAATGATACAGCTTTTCTCCGTGATGGGGGACTCTGAGGAGGAAGTGAAATTACTAGTCAGGCACTGTATGGGGGTCGTGTGGCTTTCTGTAACCACCATAGAGGTTACACCTGTCAAAAGTAAACAGACAATAATATAAGAGCACTCTGTGACCCAGAAGAAAACACTTCAGAAAGTTCAGTAACCTAACAGTCAACCTTCCATGATATCATGTCTTAGGTATGACACTGGGGGTTGTTTAAGGAGTGGAAAGTATGTTATAAGCATACTTATGTGTATTGGACGCTAGATACTGTATGTAATATTTAATTTCCTCACAAAAACAAAAATCTAAAATACTTTAACTAACAAACTAATGAACTTTTCAATAATGGCCGAAATACTATCACTGGAGACATTTATGTAAAGTCAATAATTAAGTCAACCTACTTCCCTTACTCAACACTTTTTCTGATGCTGAGCCTTATAATCAACTGTTTCGATTCACTCTTCTATCAGTCCCATGCTTCAATGATTGCTGGATTGTTGATTGTTCTTACACCTGATGAAATGCCTAACTGTGTATGCTAATGACTGCCACAACATTTTCCTGACATGCTACTGTATACCACTAACATGCACTTTGATTCGTCTCTCAGGACATAACAACCACATTTCCGTGACCTCTCACACTACCCCTCCTTCCACTTCAATTACATCTACAGAACTTCGACTGCATGGTAAAAACCATTATGTTTAACCAAACCTTCACTGCTGCCACTCTATTAACCTAAACTGGCATGGGGTCACATTCTTGTTCAGAGAGGAATGGAACTTTATTTTCAGAAGAGGAGAAAAAGGAAATGATCTGTATTAGTTTCCTGTTCCTGGGACGAGACCGGTTAGTCTGCATGACTCTCAGAGATAAGGCTTTAGACCGGCATAGCCCTATCAAGCTTCTCAATATACTGTAGACCAGTCTTGTACATTTTTACAGTGGTATCAAAATGTGATTTTCAGATACCATAGAATTAATTTTCATTTATGCATATAGTCATCTTTTTTATTGATTTTGTATTCAATCTTAAGTCTTTTAACATCATTTCCCCAGTTGCCAGAAGTGAACATTTTCATCTAGGCCATGAGGTCATCTTAACATGCTGCAATAAGACTTGGAGTGAAATGATCTACACCATTTGGAAAATAGACCGGGGTGGAACAGTGTGTCAAATATCATCAGGTGTTAATGACCAACCTCTTGACTCATGCAATGATGGAAAAGTCATGCTAAACACAACCAGTGGTGAATCTTACCTACACATTCCTGAGTTCTCAATCAGTGATGAGGGATTCTACTACTGTGAGTCAGTATACAGAGGAGGGAGCAACTCTGCAAACATTAAGGTATCAGTTATAGGTAAGAAACTGTTTTTTCTATGCATTAATCTGTAGCCTACATTTTAGGATTATGTGATGTAAGTCATATTTTTATTCCAAATTAGTGTAGCCTGTGTTGTGTAGTGTAGGCCTATACAGTAGGGCTGATTCTTCCCGCCTTCCTACCCCCTCCCCTGTGTGAAGAGTAGCTCCTCCCACAGTGTCTGCCTCGCTGGAGTGGGAGGGCCGTAGGAGGGTGGCTGTGTGTTTAGCTGAAGGGGGGAAACCAGCTGCCTCCATCTCCTGGAGGAACCGATGGAACTCTACTTCAACCATAGCCAGCACTATAGAGACCAAACAGAACCAAGACGGCTCCTACTCTGTGGAGAGACGGTTGGTCCTGCCTGATGTCATCCCTATGGGCAACCTGACCTGTGATGTCAGACATCCCTCCTGGGTTGAGGTGCATACTGTGACACTACAGATCCCCGAAGGTAGAGACTGCTATTGTGAACCACATTGTTTGGGTCTATAAAATGCAGGTTGGGCGGAAGGATACTGTATGACTAATATATCACTCTTTTAGAATAGGAGTGAACATCATAGCTTTTTTTAGTCAGAAATATCAGATTATTATTTTGAGGCATTATGAGGTATGGGAGTTGGGAGGGATAAATAACCCCAATTCTCAAACGTCTATTAGAGGACGTTGCTGCATTGGCATATTATTTGAAATTAATGCATTGTGAATTTTACTGTGAACATGACTTAGAAGTGAAATCTCAATGCTTATCAGATTGAATGTAATTTAAATACGATGGGATGATAATAGGTTTATTATGACTATTATTATTTATAATTGTATCTCCCTTTCAGGGGAATCAATACCATGGCTACATGTCATCATCTTCGTGGTAACCATCAGTGTCATTATGGCTACTCTTGGTGGTTTATACTTCACACGAAAACACCTCTGCAGAATTAGGTATGAATACGAATTATTCTGTTTTTTTTTTACATCATTAATGAATACAAATGTTTTTTTCAATATCATTGCTTGTGTAATAAAGAGCTTTATCTCTGTATTCACAGCCCCGCCACACCGTCTGAGTCCAAGGCTCCTCAGGTATGTAGACTATGCACCGTATCCTGCATTATGTTTCATGTCTTAGCTAGCAGTTTACTGTAAATGGTGATGATTGTGTGTGTTTCTCTCTGTCACAGGACTATGTGGAGGAAGTAGAGCCCTATGCCAGCTATGTGCAGCGTGTCAACTCCATCTACAACTCCTCTGCAGACCTGTTCACATAACACCCACACACACAGACACACACACAGACACACACACACAGACACACAGACACACACACACAGACACACACACACACACCCACACACATACACACACAGACACACACACACACACACACACACAGACACACACACAGACAGACACACACACACACACACACACAGACAGACAGACAGACAGACAGACAGACAGACAGACAGACAGGCAGGCAGGCAGGCAGGCAGGCAGGCAGGCAGGCAGGCACCACTCTTTACAAATTTGGAGGTTGATGAAAGTGAGAAAAGCCACAATGAGCCAGTAAATGAAACAGGTAGATAACGGAGGACATGACGCAGAGCTTCATGTAGGAGAGGAAACCTTCACGGGCTGTGGAGGCAGATGAAAAAGGAATTCCACCCAGCAGACGTGTGGCACCACTGCAGACACAGCTCCCACTCCCCCTGCATCTCTACCAAACCACAAAGCCTCTGTCTCAATGTGAACCTGGAGAACTTGCCTCACAACTCCTAACCTTTCCTTACAGATAACTATAGAATAATGACATCCTGGAGACGTGAGAAAATGGCCAAAGATTAAACAGTTCTACAGAGATTTCCACAACCAAAGTGACATGTGGGCAGATCAGAGATGATCTTTCCAGTTTCCTAATTTGCACACTGAGAACTATGACTGTGTGTAGTCTGTGTGTAGTCTGTATACCACAGCTCTCATAACACACACGTTTGACTGTTCCCACACACCTGTGTATCATCTGCTACTCGTGGGCAAGAGTGCAATTTTGACATGTTTAATCAAAATCAAAATGTATATTACACTGAAGCATGATTACATTGTTTTTGTTGAGTTAATATTTATGATTGAATTTAAATATCATGTTTATTATATTTCTTTCTAATAACAACAGATTATTTACATTAGAACCTTACAACCTGAGCTGATGGGAAATGGAGGTGCAGCACACACCACATTCTCTGTGGTTTCATTCAGGAGAGAAGAGTTTGAATCTGAGAACTAAGTTTACAACCAAGCTTTTTAATTGAGTGAGTTGCTTTCGATTTAGAAAATGTGTATGCTTGTTTGCAGAGTGCAAATTGTACTGTGACATTCGGGGGAGCCTCTATTAAAGTTGTCCTGGGCCTAATAGAAAAGACGTAATTTAATGCTAAAAATGTATTACATTTTAATGTGGCATGAACACAACCAGTCATGATGTTTTCATCTGTTTGTCAAACAAATCACTTCCAAAAGTAAGCTACTTGCGGCTGCCCACGTTCCTCCCCCAAAACTCCAGAATCCAAACAGTGCACTGTGCTCGCGCCATTTGATTCATGGAAGGAGACATCTGCAGTGCTATTGTTAGTGCTATAGTTCCAGGGATGTGTCAGAAATATTTTTGGGCCATTTTCACAGCCATAATTATGAGCGCAATAGCTGGAGGTGGTGCAAAAGGGCTGACTTTTGATGAATAAACAAGTTGTAGGTGTGATGAGGGCTTGAACACTCACTGGCCAATCAACACGTTACATGGCTTAATACTGCATGTGTTTTTCTCAATTTTTGTAGGTTATTGACTGTCTTTGCATTGTCATCAATTCCAATTCAGCTGGGGCCACGGAATATGTTTGTTCTGGTCCATTGTGGATTGATACTACAGTTTATTATTTGGCGTACAATAACAAATAATAGCAACAGTAAAAAAAAAAGCCAGTACTCAATAGCCTATGTTTGGAGCATTGGCAGTCAACATTGTTGTAATTGGCTTCAATGAGCCCAGCCTACATGTCTTTACGTATCATACTTTACCTAAAATAAAAACTACTAAACTCCTGTAAATGTTGTGTTGTATGTGTAAAGCATACGAGATTATACAGGTCGCAGTGGTGGGTGGTATATGGGGCTTTGGTGACAAAACGGATGGCACTGTGAAAGACCGCATCCAATTTGCTGATTAGAGTGTTGGAGGCTATTTTGTAAATGACATCTCCGAAGTCATGGATCGGTAGGATAGTCAGCTTTACGAGGATATGTTTGGCAGCATGAGTGAAGGATGCTTTGTTGCGAAATAGGAAGCTGATTCTAGATTTAATTTTGGATTGGAGATGCTTAATGTGAGTCTGAAAGGAGAGTTTACAGTCTAACCAGACACCTAGGTATTTGTAATTGTCCACATATTCTAAGTCAGAACCGTCCAGAGTAGTGATGGACAGGTGGGTTGGTGCGGGCAGCAATCGGTTGAAGAGCATGCATTTAGTTTTACTTGCATTTAAGAGCAGTTGGAGGCCACGGAAGGAGAGTTGTATGGCATTGAAGCTCGTCTGGAGGTTAGTTAACACAGTGTCCAAAGAAGGGCCAGAAGTATACAGAATGGTGTCGTCTGTGTAGAGGTGGATCAGAGAATCACCAGCAGCAAGAGCGACATCATTGATGTATACAGAGAAGAGAGTCGGTCCAAGAATTGAACCTTGTGGCACCCCCATGGAGACTGCCAGAGGTCCAGAAAACAGGCCCTCCGATTTGACACACTGAACTCTGTCTGAGAAGTAGTTGGTGAACCAGGCGAGGCAGTCATTTGAGAAACCAAGGCTGTTGAGTCTGCCGATAAGAATGCGGTGATTGACAGAGAGTCGAAGCCTTGGCCAGGTCGATGAATACGGCTGCACAGTATTGTCTCTTATCGATGGCTGTTATGATATCGTTTAGGACCTTGAGCGTGGCTGTGGTGCACCCATGACCAGCTCGGAAACCAGATTGCATAGTGGAGAAGGTATGGTGGGATTCAAAATGGTCGGTGATCTGTTTGTTAACTTGGCTTTCAAAGACCTTAGAAAGGCAGGGTATGATATATATAGATCTGTAACAGTTTGGGTCTAGAGTGTCTCCCCCTTTGAAGAGGGGGATGATCGCAGCTTTCCAATCTTTGGGGATCTCAGACGATACGAAAGAGAGGTTAAACAGGCTAGTAATAGGGGTTGAAACAATTGCAGTGGATAATTTTAGAAAGAGAGGGTCCAGATTGTCTAGCCCAGCTGATTTATAGCGGTCCAGATTTTGCAGCTCTTTCAGAACATCAGCTATCAGGATTTGGGTGAAGGAGAAATGGGGAGGCTTGGGCAAGTTGCTGTGGGGGGTGCAGGGCTGTTGACTGGGGTAGAAGTAGCCAGGTGGAAAGCATGGCCAGCCATAGAAAAAGCCTTTTTGAAATTCTCAATTATCGCGGATTTATCGGTGGTGACAGTGTTTCCTTGCTTCAGTGCAGTGGGCAGCTGAGAGGAGGTGCTCTTATTCTCTATGGACTTTACAGTGTCCCAGAACCTTTCGAGTTTGTGCTACAGGATGCAAATTTCTATTTGAAAAAGCTAGCCTTTTCTTTCCTAACTGCCTGTGTATATTGGTTCCTAACTTCCCTGAAAAGTTGCATTTTGCGGGGGAAATTCGATGCTAATGCAGTGCTTGGTAACCGGATGAGAGGTGCTCTTTGGAGAAGGGCATGGATACTTCAACAAGCTAAGTGAAGTATGCAGGTAGGTATATAAGTATGGAACGCCGTTTGGGTCTTAAAGCACGTGGTCAAAACGCAATATTTTTAATGCTGCGTGTGTAAGGTAAGCAGGTGCAAAATTAGCGCGTGCAAATTTGCTAAATAAACAGCTGCAAACGGTCCTGTACAAGTCAAATTAACTTCTATAGCTGCTAAAAATACACCTACACACGCTAACTTAACGCGTTCTTTAATTTGCTAATTTTACCAGCCAATTTCCCTAGCTCCTCCTTTCATTAAATTGGTGTACAGTCAGTTTGATGCAACAACACCACAATTGAAGATGGCGAGAAGGAACTTCCTTATCCGCTGCAAACAGACCCTAAATGACTGCACTCGGCTTCTGCTCTCCGATAATCCTGGACTTGATGCCCTTCAGTCCACGTTAACAAGGTTGATTTTTTAAAAATACAATTATTACTTAATCATAAAATTGATCTGCTAGCTAACACAGAGGACAGATCTGTGTATGGCTTTGCAGCTATGTTGGAAGCTCAGACACTGAGACAGAAGTGCAAGTAATTTAGGCCTATGTGTCGCTAATATTGTAAGTCTGATTAGGCCAAGGGAGTATTTTATATTTAGCTAGTATATGTAGAATATATATACACTGCTCAAAAAAATACAGGGAACACTAAAATAACACATCCTAGATTTGAATGAATGAACTATTCTTATTAAATACTTTTTTCTTTACATAGTTGAACGTGCTGACAACAAAATCACACAAAAATGATCAATGGAAATCAAATTTATCAACCCATGGAGGTCTGGATTTGGAGTCACACTCATAATTATAGTGGAAAACCACACTACAGGCTGATTCAACTTTGATGTAATGTCCTTAAAACAAGTCAAAATGAGGCTCAGTAGTGTGTGTGGCCTCCACGTGCCTGTATGACCTCCCTACAACGCCTGGGCATGCTCCTGATGAGGTGGCGGATGGTCTCCTGAGGGATCTCCTCCCAGACCTGGACTAAAGCATCCGCCAACTCCTGGACAGTCTGTGGTGCAACGTGGCATTGGTGGATGGAGCGAGACATGATGTCCCAGATGTGCTCAATTGGATTCAGGTCTGGGGAACGGGCGGGCCAGTCCATAGCATCAATGCCTTCCTCTTGCAGGAACTGCTGACACACTCCAGCCACATGAGGTCTAGCATTGTCTTGCATTAGGAGGAACCCAGGGCCAACCGCACCAGCATATGGTCTCACAAGGGGTCTGAGGATCTCATCTCAGTACCTAATGGCAGTCAGGCTACCTCTGGCGAGCCCATGGAGGGCTGTGCGGCCCCCCAAAGAAATGCCACCCCACACCATGACTGACCCACCGCCAAACCGGTCATGCTGGAGGATGTTGCAGGCAGCAGAACGTTCTCCACGGCATCTCCAGACTGTCACGTCTATCACATGTGCTCAGTGTGAACCTGCTTTCATCTGTGAAGAGCACAGGGCGCCAGTGGCGAATTTGCCAATCTTGGTGTTCTCTGGCAAATGCCAAATGTCCTGCACGGTGTTGGGCTGTAAGCACAACCCCCACCTGTGGACGTCGGGCCCTCATACCACCCTCATGGAGTCTGTTTCTGACCGTTTGAGCAGACACATGCACATTTGTGGCCTGCTGGAGGTCATTTTGCAGGGCTCTGGCAGTGCTCCTCCTGCTCCTTCTTGCACCCACTGCTGGGTTGTTGCCCTCCTACGGCCTCCTCCACGTCTCCTGATGTACTGGCCTGTCTCCTGGTAGCGCCTCCATGCTCTGGACACTACGCTGACAGACACAGCAAACCTTCTTGCCACAGCTCGCATTGATGTGCCATCCTGGATGAGCTGCACTACCTGAGCCACTTGTGTGGGTTGTAGACTCCGTCTCATGCTACCACTAGAGTGAAAGCACCGCCAGCATTCAAAAGTGACTAAAACATCAGCCAGGAAGCATAGGAACTGAGAAGTGGTCTGTGGTCACCATCTGCAGAACCACTCCTTTATTGGGGGTGTCTTGCTAATTGCCTATAATTTCCACCTGTTGTCTATTGCATTTGCACAACAGCATGTGAAATGTATTGTCAATCAGTGTTGCTTCCTAAGTGGAAAGTTTGATTTCACAGAAGTGTGATTGACTTGGAGTTATATTGTGTTGTTTAAGTGTTCCCTTTATTTTTTGGAGCAGTGTATTTTGTTGTAATGAATGCTGGTATTTAATGCTAATTAGTTACTAGTTCGCTTGATCACGTTCCTTAGCCGCACACCCCGGCCATAGCCACAGTGAACGGCGCCGTACAGCCCTGCTAGTTACATAAAGGTGACTTATTATCGAGGAGTACTGACGTCAAATGTGTTTTTGTATTTTTAAGCAAAACAACAACTGAAGGTTTAAAACTTCAGGCTGGCTGGCTAACTATAATGTCAATGCTACTTAGCCTTAAGCTCACGATTAGCATGAAAACATTTACAAAGCTCACAATGCTCATTTGACCTAGCACAACCTAGTAAAAACTAATATAATAACACATCAGCTTTCCAACAGCACAGATATATTTTTGAATACCCTTTGAAATATGAATATTTCATCTAAGCCTATGATGGCACTTTTTGAACAGGAATCTCAGTCCCATCCATGGTCTCTATTTTCACAAAACTGTCGTCTTGCAGATTGGAAACCATGCAGAGGAGCCTTGAGTGGGCTAGGGGGAGGCTGAAAAATGTTGGGTGTGGTTCATTTTTTTCATATTTTTTTTTTTTTTTACTCTTGGTTCTCCTGCTGCCCATTCTATTCGTTCTTGGTCAACATTTCTATTTATGTCTTGACTTTAAAACATTACTTGGCCACAATTTGTGACAGATACTATACTTTAAAAGTGTTTTTGGAACAAGGGGGGTGAGCTGTGTCACAATACATTAACTAGCCTAAACACAGTGTATTATTGTTACAGCCAGTTCTGGTTACCGGGCTCCTCGGACTTGGAGAGGAGCTAGAGGTGCACCTTGTTATGCCATCACTCAAGAGCAACTGAGGTTTCTAATGTCCTGTGCTGTCAGTGTGTCTCAGATGGCAGATATTCTACATGTGTCCCGATCGACAGTCAAATGTCATCTAAGGTCAGTTGTGCTTGGGAGTAATGCTATAAACTACATACTTTAGATGCATGGTTTCCAGTTTCTTACCAATCAAACAATTTTAGAATGACTACAATCAAGACAGTACTTTAAAATGACTATGATGATATACATTACCTCATCCCTGTCCATTGTTACTCTTTTTTTCCAGACACTTTGATCTGTTACATGCACCATTATATTCTGACATGTCAGACTTGGCTCTGGAGGAATAGATTAAGGACTTGGAGGCTGGGAACGACAAACGTGGACCGGAGGCTGTTCGATCACAATTAAGGGCTCTGGGTGCAGAGATGCAGAGTGAAGGACAGCATGCTTTGTGTTAACCCGAGGGCGGCTGCCCTCAGCCATGTCGCAGAGGCAGCATAGAAGGTCATACCGTATTGCAGGACCAAACTCGTTATGGCACCTTGATGGAAGCCACAATCTGATAAGGTAGATATATCTTTGTGATAGACACAATTACCTATATCACTGGTGAGAAGTTGTACATTGTAACATCTCAAATTGTTCATCAACAACTAACAGTTCGGTAAGCAATGGCACTTGATACCATATGTCACTCATGTGGATAATTGTTTTATTGTGTTTCTGCTACTTCTGTGATTGATAGAATATCTGCATCATGAAATTAACAAACATGCTTATATTGAGTACACACGGAGGCAAAAACAGTTGGAGCAAAGTATTTGTACCTAATTGTGAACAACAGGAGAGTCTGTCCTCTTGACTCATCAAGATAAACGTGGTTATTTTTCCAATTGAAGTAGATATTGTAATCACACATCTTCCGCTGCAGGAAACAGTCTAGAACAAACCCTTGTTGTAGCCTTTAGACGGCTAACGGAATTACTTATAGTTGTGATCCGCGGTGGACTGTCCATTAACACTGTTCCACATTTTGGATGTTAGTTTAAAATTAGGTCTGCTGCTTTGTTATATACTGCAGGAACCTGATGCAGCATTTAAGTGGTAAAAGAGGATGGTGATGTTTGTATATTTAATGTGTTCAGCTTTTGTATCAACCAGTGCTGTATTTTCTGATTTAGGTGGAGGATAGTCATACATGGTGGCCTTCTCGTTGTTTCTCCGTGCTTCCAGCAACAATCGCAGCAGTACTGTCATGGATTGCTTGATGAATGCTGTCTCCAGACATGGCGTTCCCTCCAGAGTTAGGACGGACCAGGGAGGAGGAAACAACACCGTCTGCTTGTTGAATGTAATACATATTGGAAATATGATTTAAAAAATAGAGCTACATGCATCCTTAAAATGTCTTCTTGACCTACACATTGATTACATTCTATAGTGAGTGATGCATGCGGCTCCAGTTTGTCTGTAAATCATTTTCAGAACGCAATCACATTGTTTGAGTTCTCCATGTTTTTGAAATGTATAAGCCTTTAAATTACCTTTGACAGACTACTTCTACAAACGAGGCTACACTTGTGGCAGCACCTATTCCTGTGGCCCCCCATCTTCTGCACCACTTCCTGTGGCCTTCCCTCCACCATTCCCTGAGGCTTATCGTCCACCTTCACCACAGTCTTCTGTTGATGTTGGTGATGGCAATGAGTAAGTCATCCCTGTAAATAATTAAATGTCTTGTTATTACAGATAAATTGTGGGAACTATCTGAGCTTTGTTATTCTGAATGTCTCTTAGTTTTGACCTTAAAACACTGCTGAAGTTAATGAGATGCCAACCGAATTAACGTGATGACGGACAACGTTTATGATTGTGCAATGAGAGGCTTTAAGAGAGCCATGGTTTTTAGGGATGCTGACGGAAAAGGGGCAGCTGATGAGGGTGGTCCCTCAAGAGAATTTCTCCGGCTGCTAATGAGTGCCATCCATTCCTCTGCAATATTTGAGGGACCTGATTGGCAAAAATGCCTTTCTTGCAACTCAACACTTCTACACCAACAAAGACACGTTTGTTTATGCCAATATATATGACTTTGGTAAGATATTTGATTTTTGTATGTAATGTGTCCTTTATTTACTGTTTGTCTTCTGTGTGACAGCACTCTATGATGGCGTATACAAGCAGGTGGGCCGCATGATTGCTGTCTGGTACATGGGGGTGTAGAGCACATTTTTTCAGAGAGGCTATACAGGCAAGTGTGTGGCCTACAACCTCCTGTGCCAGAACTGAAAGAAATTGTGGAATATGACTTCAGAGAGAAGTTTGAGAAGGTAAGTGGCTTTATACTGTGATGGATGTTATGTTACTGTTAATTTGCACTAAGTTTGAAAAAAATTTGGGTCGTAGTTCTTGAATACTTTTCCACATGTATTTGGTTTCCTTTTGCTGGCAGTCAATCTTTTTTAAGGGTAGTGATAATCAGTTTATTGTTTTGCTAATTTGTCCCAAAACACAGTTCAATAAACAATCTAAGATCCAGTTAGCACAAACTGTTGACGAGGCACAGGAAGCGGTCATGTTGGGGAGGGATTCCCTGGTGGTCGGCCACCAAGTTTTACTTAGAAAGTAGGATACGGGATGCTCTTGAGTAGTGACTTTCCATATATCTAAGGAATCTCAAGTTTAGTTAAATTCTTCAGGGGAAATTCATTGACTTTTTTAACTTATAGATTCTAAGAGGGTCTGGAGTGTCTAGGTCTGCTGCCTTACATGAATAGACACTCAAGCCTCTTCAGAGAGGTTTTCATCTACGCTGAGAAGCTTATTTTGGCCAAAGACATAGCTTCTCTCTTCAAAGCATAGCGCTGCCAACCTGGTACCAATCAAAGAGCAATAGAGAGAAGAGTCATATGTTTCTGGAGGGACTGGCTTCTGGAGGTGGAAGGTTAGATGCAAAACCATGATCGTTGAAGTACCACGGCCCACATCAGTAAAACATCACCTAATCCCTGTGGGACAGCATGTTCTTCCATGGGCCCCCTAATAATGTAATAGATAAATAACATCCCAAACTACTTTCACCTAGAGTATTGTGTTCTCTATGAACTTTAATGCCCCACCCTTCCCTTTTTTCAGGGGGGAACACATACCCTTTAACCATCGAGGATCGGTAGGATGGTCAGTTTTACAAGGGTATGTTTGGCAGCATGAGTGAAGAATGCTGGTTGGTTGGTACATAGGTAAATAGTTGGTACATAGGCCGTGGTGCAGCAAGTTTGAGGGTAGTGGAGAAGCACAAGTGGGACTTTGAGTGAAGTAACTGAGGGCAGAAAAGGATATCAGGGTGCCCAGGAACTTGAAGCTGCTGATCATCTCCATGTCAATGTACAGTAGATGGGAGAATGGTCAAGTATCACAATCTACTTTGTATACGCTGAGACTGTTGTCCTATCACCATTGTCATGACTGTCCTGATCAGGTCAGGTTACAGGAGACCACAACCCTACAGATTATCTCTCACCCCCAACAGAGAAGGAGAGATCTAGGGGTATGAAGATGTGGGGGTTTTATGACCCCTCACGCCCATGATAAATCTTAGGCAACAGACACAATTCCTTTGTCCTCTCACTATGGAGAACCAGCCTCAGAACATTAAACATGCAATAAATGGACTTTGGAACAATGGTTTCCGTCAGCCACAATGGTGGTAATGACAATAGATGGAATATGAAAATGAATGTCATTTTTATTTTGTTATTACATTTACATTTACATTTAAGTCATTTAGCAGACGCTCTTATCCAGAGCGACTTACAAATTGGTGCATTCACCTTATGATATCCAGTGGAACAACCACTTTACAATAGTGCATCTAAATCTTTTAAGGGGGGGGGGGTAGAAGGATTACTTTATCCTATCCTAGGTATTCCTTAAAGAGGTGGGGTTTCAGGTGTCTCCGGAAGGTGGTGATTGACTCCGCTGACCTGGCGTCGTGAGGGAGTTTGTTCCACTATTGGGGTGCCAGAGCAGCGAACAGTTTTGACTGGGCTGAGCGGGAACTGTACTTCCTCAGAGGTAGGGAGGTGAGCAGGCCAGAGGTGGATGAACGCAGTGCCCTTGTTTTGGTGTAGGGCCTGATCAGAGCCTGAAGGTACGGAGGTGCCGTTCCCCTCACAGCTCCGTAAGGCAAGCACCATGGTCTTGTAGCGGATGCGAGCTTCAACTGGGAGCCAGTGGAGAGAGCGGAGGAGCGGGGTGACGTGAGAGAACTTGGGAAGGTTGAACACCAGACGGGCTGCGGCGTTCTGGATGAGTTGTAGGGGTTTAATGACACAGGCAGGGAGCCCAGCCAACAGCGAGTTGCAGTAATCCAGACGGGAGATGACAAGTGCCTGGATTAGGACCTGCGCCGCTTCCTGTGTGAGGCAGGGTCGTACTCTGCGAATGTTGTAGAGCATGAACCTACAGGAACGGGCCACCGCCTTATTAAAGGTTAAAGGACAATGTTATTACGAAAACGTAACTTTAAGAGTTTTCCTAGTATATCCTTGATGTTTATACATTGTACGTTATGTGGAAAATGTCCAAATCAAAGAGAATGTTTTGGTAAAGATGAAATGTGAAGTTGTCTAAAATTGGATTTGAGTAAAATCTAGACCTTGGTACGCCCAGAGAATTGCCATAAAGGCGGTTTCGCCCACTTCTGACCCGAGGTTATAAGACATGTGTTAAGAAGGAACATATCAGACTAATTGACATGAGCTGCAGCAAGGTCTGAGTAGTCAACAAACCCAAAACGAGGATGAAGACAAAGGAACCATTGTCACGCCCTGACCTTAGTTATCTATGTTTTCTTTATTATTTTGATTAGGTCAGGGTGTGACTAGGGTGGGTGTGCTAGTTTGGTCTTGTCTAGGGTTTTTGTATATCTAGGGTTTTGTAGGTCTAGGTATATATATGTCTATGGTGGCCTGATATGGTTCCCAATCAGAGGCAGCTGTTTATCGTTGTCTCTGACTGGGGACCATATTTAGGTAGCCATTTACCCTTGGGTATTTGTGGGTTCTTGTCTATGTGTAGTTGCCTGTCAGCACTCATTTGTATAGCTTCAATGTTCGTTTTGTTATTTTGTTAGTTTTGTTCAGTGTTCATTTTTATATTAAAGAAGAATGTATGCATACCACGCTGCGGCTTGGTCTCCTCCTTTTGACGGCCGTGACAACCTTCTTCCATCCATGCTACGGAGGAGTAGCTATGTCTAAGCGGTTGAATTCAAGCCAGACCACCCGGCCTCCACTCACCAACGAATCGTATCTACACTGTTTCATTCCTACGCTGTGAGCCCTGAGCTACAAGGCTGGCTGTCGTCAGAAGAACCCTTTCAGATGAGGAATCAGACCACTAAGCCAAAAGGACACTGACATCGTGAGGACAACCAGAGAGTTGCACAAGAGAAGTGCGTCATTGAGAAGCCTAAACGGCCCACGTGGAGAAACCACGGAGACCTTCAACACGTAATTACATCATTATATTCTGACCCATAATAGCAGCAGTTTGGGCCAAGGTTAGGGTTAAAACCTGTTGAGGATGGGGGCGCTGTTGTCACTATTTATGCTAATCGTGTAATTTTTGAAACGGCTTCCCACAAAATTCTTGATCGTACAATATGCATATTATTATTATTATTGGATAGAAAACAGTCTATAGTTTCTATAGGAGTTGAAATTTTGTCTCTAAGTGGAACAGAACCCATTCTACAGCAATTTCCCTGACATGGAGTCAGATTTCAGAAATGTTGGCCCCTGATCTGGAGTCAGTTAAAAGGCCGCAGTTATAGCTATGAGTATACGGACACTGCTTACGTCTTCCCCTGGATGCCTTTACGTGATGACGATTTGAATGGGGTCGATTGCGCGTTCACAGGCACTACAAATTAAAAAACCCTGTAGCTAGGAACTCTTTTCTTGCTGCGTAATGCGCCTGGAGGACATCGACCCGCACTTGTTCCAAGCATTAGTGGAGGGAGTAATATTACTCTGGTCATGTTTCTACTCGTTATGGGAGTTAAAAACATCACAAGGTAGTTAATTTATGTAACGGCTGTCACTCTCCTCATCCTCGGACGAGGTGAGGAGAGAAGGATCTTCAGACCAAAATGCAGCTTGAGGGAAATAAGCCATCTTTTTATTTATAACGCTGATGGCAACACGAAAAAACAAAACTCTTTCAAAAATACAAAACAAGAAAACGATGTATACGAAACCTGAACATAAACTTACATAACTAACACGTAACACTTACGGACAGGAAACATACTACATCGAAACGAAACGAACAACCGAAACAATCCCGTATGGTGTAAGACATAACACAGACACAGGAGACAATCACCCACAAACAAACAGTGAGAACGCCCTACCTAAATATGACTCTTAATTAGAGGAAAACGCAAACCACCTGCCTCTAATCAAGAGCCATACCAGGCAACCCAAAACCAACATAGAAACAGATAACATAGACTGCCCACCCAAAACTAACGCCCTGACCAATTACACATACAAAAACAACATAAAACTGGTCAGGACCGTTACATAACCCCCCCCTCAAGGTGCGAACTCCGGTCGCACCAGCACAAAGTCCAGGGGAGGGTCTGGGTGGGCAGGTGACCACGGTGGTGGCTCCGGCTCTGGACGCTGTCCCCACACCACCATAGTCACTCCCCGTTTTTGTCTTCCCCTCCCAATGCCCACCCTAAAACTCACATCCCCTAAATAAACATCCAGCACCAGGAGAAGGGGCAGCACCGGGACAAAGGGCAGCACCGGGACAAGGGGCAGCACCGGGACAAGGGACAGCACCGGGACAATGGGCAGTACCGGGACAAGGGGCAGCACCGGGACAAGGGGCAGCACCAGGATAAGGGGCAGCACCAGGATAAGGGGCAGCACCGGGACAAGGGACAGCACCGGGACAAGGGGCAGCACCGGGACAAGGGGCAGCACCGGGACAAGGGGCAACACCGGGACAAGGGGCAGGTCCCGGCTGATAAACTCTGGCAGATCCTGGCTGAGGGACTCTGGCAGGTGTATGCAGGCTGACGGCTCTCAACGCTCATGGCAGGCTGACGGCTCTCGACACTCATGGCAGGCTGACGGCTCTCGACACTCATGGCAGGCTGACGGCTCTCGACGCTCATGGCAGGCTGACGGCTCTCTACGCTCATGGCGCTCTGACGGCTCTGGCTGCTCATGGCTCTCTGACGGCTCTGGCTGCTCATGGCTCTCTGACGGCTCTGGCTGCTCATGGCTCTCTGACGGCTCTGGCTGATCCTGTCTGGTTGGCGGCTCTGGCAGATCCTGTCTGGTTGGCGGCTCTGGCAGATCCTGTCTGGTTGGCGGCTCTGGCAGATCCTGTCTGGCGGGCGGCTCTAGCAGATCCTGTCTGGCTGGCGGCTCTGGCAGATCCTGTCTGGCTGGCGGCTCTGGCAGATCCTGTCTGGCTGGCGGCTCTGGCAGATCCTGTCTGGCTGGCGGCTCTAGCGGCTCCTGTCTGGCGGACGGCTCTAGCGGCTCCTGTCTGGCGGACGGCTCTGTAGGCTCATGGCAGACGGGCGGCTTTGCAGGCTCATGGCAGACGGGCGGCTTTGCAGGCTCCTGGCAGACGGATGGCTCAGACGGCGCTGGGGAGACGGATGGCTCAGATGGCGCTGGGGAGACGGATGGCTCAGATGGCGCTGGGGAGACGGATGGCTCAGATGGAGCTGGGGAGACGGATGGCTCTGGCCGGATACGGCGCACTGTAGACCTGGTGCGTGGTGCCGGAACTGGAGGCACCGGGCTAAGGATAAGCACCTTCCTACTAGTGCGGGGAGCAGGGACAGGGCACACTGTATTCTCAAAGCCCACTCTATAACTGATGCATGGTACCGGCACTGGTGACGCCGGGCTGAGGACAAGCACATCAGAATTAGTAGGGGGAGAAGATACAGTGTGTACAGGGCTCTGAAGACGCACTGGTAGCTTAGTGCGTGGGGCCGGAACTGGAGGCACCGGGCTAGATACACGCACTACAGGGAGAGTGCGTGGAGGAGGAACAGGGCTCAGGATACGCACTGGTAGCCTAGTGCGTAGTGTAGACACTGTAGGTACTAGGCTGGGGCGGGGAGGTGGCGCCGGAAATACCGGACCGTGGAGGCGTACTGGCACTCTTGAGCATTGAGCCTGCCCAACCTTACCTGGTTGAATACTCCCAGTTGCCCGACCAGTGCGGGGAGGTGGAATAACCCGCACCGGCCTATGTAGGCGAACCGGGGAAACCATGCGTAAGGCAGGTGCCATGTATGCCGGCCCGAGGAGACGCACTGGAGACCAGACGCGTTGAGCCGGCCTCATGACACCTGGCTCAATACCCAATCTAGCCCTACCAGTGCGGGGAGGTGGAATAACCCGCACTGGGCTATGCACTCGTACAGGAGACACCGTGCGCTCTACTGCGTAACACGGCGCCTGCCCGTACTCCCGCTCTCCACGGTAAGCCTGAGAAGTGGGCGCAGGTCTCCTACCTGCCCTAGGCCCACTACCTCCTAGCCCCCCCCCAAGAAATTTTTGGGAATTACTTACGGGCTTTTTGGGCTTCCGTGCCAGACGCGTTCCCTCATAGCTCCGGTTCCTCTCTCCGGTAGCCTCTGCTCTCCTCAGTGCCTCCAGCTGTTCCCATGGGAGGCGATCTCTACCAGCCAGGATCTCCTCCCATGTGTAGACACCTTTTCCATCCAATAAATCGTCCCATGTCCATTGCTCCTTCTTCTCCTGTCCCTTACTCCGTTTATTTTTCCCTTGCCGCTTGGTCTTAGCGTGGTGGGTGATTCTGTAACGGCTGTCACTCTCCTCATCCTCGGACGAGGTGAGGAGAGAAGGATCTTCAGACCAAAATGCAGCTTGAGGGAAATAAGCCATCTTTTTATTTATAACGCTGATGGCAACACGAAAAAACAAAACTCTTTCAAAAATACAAAACAAGAAAACGATGTATACGAAACCTGAACATAAACTTACATAACTAACACGTAACACTTACGGACAGGAAACATACTACATCGAAACGAAACGAACAACCGAAACAATCCCGTATGGTGTAAGACATAACACAGACACAGGAGACAATCACCCACAAACAAACAGTGAGAACGCCCTACCTAAATATGACTCTTAATTAGAGGAAAACGCAAACCACCTGCCTCTAATCAAGAGCCATACCAGGCAACCCAAAACCAACATAGAAACAGATAACATAGACTGCCCACCCAAAACTAACGCCCTGACCAATTACACATACAAAAACAACATAAAACTGGTCAGGACCGTTACAATTTAAAGCGTTTTATAGCAATTTATATCCGTTTAGTGCGATTTTGGGATATTTATTTCTGAAACGCTGTGAATTGCTGGGCACGCTTCCAGTTCATCCCGAACGCAGTTGGCATTTCCACATGGCAAGAGGACAGCTTTCCACCAAAAGACGATTAGACCCAAGAAAGGATCCTTTGCCCAAGATACTGATGGAAGAACAGCTCAAAGTAGGACATTTTTATCATGATAAATCGTGTTTCTGTCGAAAAATGTTAGTGGCTTAGGACGCCATGTTTTTTGACGTAGTTTCGCTTGGCGCAAACTGTATTGAAAAGTAAGGATAATTTAAAAAATGTAATTCCGCGATTGTATTAAGAATTAAATTGTCTATCAATCCCTGTCCACCCTATATTTTTTAGTCACGTTTATGAGTATTTATGTATAAGAGTAGATCACTGTCTAATATGGCGCACGGACATTTTCTCACCAGCTGGGCTACATTTCACATTGTCTAACCATGATTTTGGTGGCTAAATATAAACATTTTCGATCAAACTCTATATGGATTGTGTAATATGATGTTACAGGAGTGTCATCTGAAGAATTCTGAGAAGGTTAGTGAAAAAATTAATATATTTTGGCGATGTTGACGTTATCGCTCACTTTGGCTAGAATCAATGCTGGGCTGCTATGTGCTATGTGCTATGCTGATATAACGATTTATTGTGTTTTCGCTGTAAGACACTTAGAAAATCTGAAATATTGTCTGTATTCACAGGATCTGTGTCTTTCGATTAGTGTATGCTGTGTATTTTTACGAAATGTTTGATGATTAGTAAGTAGGTAAACACGTTGCTCTATGTAGTTATTCTAGTCCATTTGTGACGGTGGGTGAAATTGTAACCTATGCCATCTACCTGAAATATGCACTTTTTTCTAACAAAACCTATCCCATACCATAAATATGTTATCAGACTGTCATCTGATGAGTTTTTTTCTTGGTTAGGGGCTATAAATATCTTAGTTTAGCCGAATTGGTGATAGCTACTGGTATTGGTGGACAAATAAAAGATGGTGGATTATGCTAATGTGTTTTTAGGTAATAGATGTACATCTTTACATATTGTGTCTTCCCTGTAAAACATTTTAAAAATCGGACATGTTGGCTGGATTCACAAGATCTGTGTCTTTCATTAGCTGTATTGGACTTTAATGTGTGAAAGTTCAATATTTAAAAAAAATATTTTTTTTGAATTTCGCGGCACTGGTTTTTCAGTGGGGGTGGGGGGGGAGTGCCGCTAGCGGCACCCTCATCCTAGACAGGTTAAAATAAGCATAGCTGACAAATGCACCCAAATGTTTGTTTCTCTTTTGTACTTTCTCTTTTTCTCTCTCTTTCAAATCCC
This sequence comes from Salvelinus fontinalis, assembly GCF_029448725.1. Classification (NCBI taxonomy): domain Eukaryota; kingdom Metazoa; phylum Chordata; class Actinopteri; order Salmoniformes; family Salmonidae; genus Salvelinus; species Salvelinus fontinalis. The sequence goes on from NC_074687.1 coordinate 22,415,884, forward strand.
CATTTTGGGTAACACGCGTCATAGTGTGTTGGCCCGTTATCTTCTTTGGAGTAGGGGGCAGTATTTTCATGTCCGGATGAAAAGCGTGCCCAGAGTAAACTGCCTGCTGCTCAGGCACAGATGCTAGGATATGCATATTATTAGTAGATTTGGATAGAAAACACTCTGACGTTTCTAAAACTGTTTGAATGAACTGTTTCAACTCTTTGCTTATCCAAGATACAGTGGAAATGGGGTCATGTTGCACTTCCTAAGGCTTCCACTAGATGTCAACAGTCTTTAGAACCTTGTTTGATGCTTCTACTGTGAAGTGGGGGCGAATGAGAGGGGATTGAGTAAGGTCTGCCATGAGCTGACCATGCACATTCATATGAGAGTAAGGTTGAGTTCCATTGCATTTCTGAAAACAAAGGAATTCTCCGGTTGGAACATTATTGAAGATTTATGTTAAAAACATCCTAAAGATTGATTGATTCTATACTTCGTTTGACATGTTTCTACGGACTGTAATATGACTTTTCATCTGAACTTTTGCCTGGACCTGCCCGCGCGTCGTGAATTTAGATTGTGTACTGAACGCGCGAACAACAAGGAGGAATTTGGACATAAATTATGGACATTATCAAACAAAACAAACATTTATTGTGGAACTGGGATTCCTGGGAGTGCATTCTGATGAAGATCGTCAAAGTTAAGTGAATGTATATAATGCTATTTCTGACTTGTGTTGACTCCAACATGGATGATATCTCTTTGGGTTGATTTGTCGTCTGAGCGCCATACTCAGATTATTGCATGGTTTGCTTTTTCCCTTTTTTGAAATCTGACACAGCGGTTGCATTAAGGAGAAGTGGATCTAAAATTCCATGTATAACACTTGTATTTTCATCAACATTTATGATGACTATTTCTGTAAATTGATGTGGCTCTCTGCAAAATCACCTGATGTTTTGGATCTACTGAACATAACGTGCCAATGTAAACTCAGATTTTTGGATATAAATACTTTACAGAACAAAACATACATGTATTGTGTAACATGAAGTTCTATGAGTGTCATCTGATGAAGATCATCAAAGGTCCGTGATGAATTTGATCTATTTCTGCTTTTTGTGACTCCTCTCTTTGGCTGGAAAAATGGCTGTGTTTTTCTGTGACTTGGCTCTGACCTAACATAATCGTTTGGTTTGCTTTCGTCGTAAAGCCTTTTAGAAATCGGACACTCTGGCTGGATTTACAACAAGTGTATCTTTAAAATGGTGTAAAATACATGTATGTTTGAGGAATTTTAATTATGGGATTTCTGTTGTTTTGAATTTTAATGCTCTGTAGTTTCACTGGCTGTTTACGAGGTGAGACGCTACCGTCTCACATACCCTAGAGAGGTTATACTAAGTTCTAATCAATAGCCTAGACTGTGTTTTTGTGTATGTGTATCTTTTATTATCATTTTAGCTTTCTAGTAAATAAATAATCAACTAAAATTGGTGTGGTACGAAGTCATTGGTGGTACCCGGGTTTGTGCAGGTTCACGGATTATGCGACGATCAGAATGAGACTGTAGAGGAAATTGATTAATTAGCGACTGTTGTAAAATCGATATTCTGATATTCTTTGCGTTAATATGGGAAATAGAAACTCAATAAAACAAATTTTCCCATCGTACCCAAGGTTAATGAGTTAATAATAGCTTGATTCATTTAATCACGCAATTATAAACCTTTCATTATTCGATGAGCAGCAGTCATCACATTAACCTTTCTAGCCCAGGGGTTCCGCTAGCGGAACACCCACAACATTCCGCTGAAAATGCAGCGCGCGAAATTCAAATATTTTTTAGAAATATGTAACTTTCACACATTAAAACCTGTTGAGGATGGGGGCGCTGTTGAGACTATTTATGCTAATTGGGTAATTTTTGAAACGGCTTCCCACAAAATCCTTGATCGTACAATATGCATATTATTATTATTATTGGATAGAAAACAGTCTATAGTTTCTATAGGAGTTGAAATTTTGTCTCTAAGTGGAACAGAGCCCATTCTACAGCAATTTCCCTGACATGGAGTCAGATTTCAGAAATGTTGGCCACTGTTCTGAAGTCAGTTAAAAGGGCACTGTTATTGCTATGACTATACGGACACTTCTTACGTCTTCCCCTGGATGCCTTTATGTGATGACGATTCCAATGGGGTCGATTGCGCGTTCACAGGCCCTATAAATTAAAAAACCCTGTAGCTAGCAAGTCTTTTCTTGGTGCGTAACGCGCGTGGAGGACACCGACCCGCTCCTGTTCCAAGCGTTAGTTTAGCCTGTTATATTTCTCCGGTCATCTTTTCACTCGTTATAGGAGTTAAAAACATCATAAGGTAGTTAATTTAAAGCGTTTTATAGCAATTTATATCCGTTTAGTGCGATTTTGGGACATTTATTTTTGAAACGATGTGAATAGCTGGGCACGCTTTTCAGTTCATCCCGAACGCAGTTGGCATTTCCACATGGCAAGAGGACAGCTTTCCACCAAAAGACGATTACTCCCAAGAAAGGATCCTTTGCCCAAGATACTGATGGAAGAACAGCTCAAAGTAGGACATTTTTATTATGATAAATCGTGTTTCTGTCGAAACATTTTAGTGGCTTAGGACGCCATGTTTTTTGACGTAGCTTCGCTTGGCGCAAACTGTATTGAAAAGTAAGGATAAATTAAAAAATGTAATTCCGCAATTGTATTAAGAATTAAATTGTCTATCAATCCCTGTCCACCCTATATTTTTTAGTCACGTTTATGAGTATTTATGTATAAGAGTAGATCACTGTCTAAGTGGCGCAAGGACATTTTCTGACCAGCTGAGCTACATTTCACATTGTCTAACCATGATTTTGGTGGCTAAATATAAACGTTTTCGATCAAACTCTATATGGATTGTGTAATATGATGTTACAGGAGTGTCATCTGAAGAATTCTGAGAAGGTTAGTGAAAAAATTAATATATTTTTGGCGATGTTGACGTTATCGCTCACTTTGGCTAGAATCAATGCTGGGCTGCTATGTGCTATGTGCTATGCTAATATAACGATTTATTGTGTTTTCGCTGTAAGACACTTAGAAAATCTGAAATATTGTCTGTATTCACAGGATCTGTGTCTTTCGATTCGTGTATGCTGTGTATTTTTACGAAATGTTTGATGATTAGTAAGTAGGTAAACACGTTGCTCTAAGTAGTTTTTCTATTCCATTTGTGACGGTGGGTGCAATTGTAACCTATGCCATCTACCTGAAATATGCACTTTTTTCTAACAAAACCTATCCCATACCATAAATATGTTATCAGACTGTCATCTGATGAGTTTTTTTGTTGGTTAGGGGCTATAAATATCTTAGTTTAGCCGAATTGGTGATGGCTACTGGTGTTGGTGGACAAATAAAAGATGGTGGATTATGCTAATGTGTTTTTAGGTAATAGATGTACATCTTTACATATTGTGTCTTCCCTGTAAAACATTTTAAAAATCGGACATGTTGACTGGATTCACAAGATCTGTGTCTTTCATTAGCTGTATTGGACTTTAATGTGTGAAAGTTAAATATTTAAAAAGAATATTTTTTTTGAATTTCGCGGCACTGGTTTTTCAGTGGGGGGGGGGGGGGGGGTGTGCCGCTAGCGGCACGCTGATCCTAGACAGGTTAACAAGTCCAATACAGCAAATGAAAGATAAACATATTGTTAATCTACCCATCGTGTCCGATTTAAAAAAAATTTTTTACAGCGAAAACACAACATATTTATGTTAGATCACCACCAAATCCAAAAAACACAGCCATTTTTCCCAGCCAAAGATAGTCACAAAAGCAGAAATAGAGATAAAATGAATCACTAACCTTTGATAATCTTCAACAGATGACACTCAAAGGACATCATGTTACACAAAACATTTATGTTTTGTTCGAAAATGTGCATAATTATATCCACAAATCTCGGTTTACAGTGGCGCCATGTTCAGAAATGCCTCCAAAATATCCAGAGTAATTACAAATAACAGAAATACTCATCATAAACTTTGATGAAAGATACATGTTTTACATATAATTAAAGATACACATGTTCTTAATGCAACCGCTGTGTCAGCTTTTTAAAAAACTTTACGGAAAAAGCATACCATGCAATAATCTGAGACGGCGCTCATGCAATACACAACATTTCTCCGCCATGTTGGAGTCAACAGAAATACGAAATTACATCATAAATATTCCCTTACCTTTGATGATATTTCATCAGAATGCAGTGCAAGGAATCCTAGTTCCACAATAAATCGTTGTTTTGTTCGATAATGTCCATTACTAGTGTCCAATTAGCTACTTTTGCTAGCACGTTTAGTTCACATGTCCAAACGCTGGCGCCGGTCCAGGCGAACTCGTACGAAAACTTCAAAAAGGGATATTCCAGGTCGAATAAACTGGTAAAATTAAGTGGAGAATCAATCTTCAGGATGTTGTTATCATATATATCCAATAACGTTCCAACCGGAGCATTCTTTTTTGTCTACAGAGTAATGGAACGCATGGCCATATCATGACTAGTGCGCGTGACCAGGAACTAGCATTCTGCCAGACCACTGACTCAAATAGCTGCCATCCGGCCCCACATCACACTAGAGGCTTCATTCCACATTCTACTGACTGTTGACATTTAGCGGAAGGCGTAGGAAGTGCGAACAGATCCATATCTTACTGGGATGTGAATAGACGATGAGTTTAACATCAACCAGCCCCAGAATTTCCACTTCCTGTTGGGAAGTTTGCCTGCCATATGAGTTCTGTTATACTCACAGACATAATTCAAACAGTTTTAGAAACTTCAGAGTGTTTTCTATCCAATAGTAATAATATTTATATATTAGCATCTGGGACAGAGTAGGAAGCAGTTCACTATGGGCACGTGATTCATCCAAAGTGAAAATGCTGCCCCCAATCCCTAAAAAGGATTAACTAATACAACGGCACGACACCATTATGTCAGGTCCCACAGCTCATTTATGTACTCATGTGTACCAAGGTAGTGTCGGGTCCATTCTGGGGATACACATTCTTACGATAATGTAAAAAAAATCGAATTTGTTATTACAGGATTTACACCCAGAGCCCCGAGTCTGCTAACCAGTTTGTGGGTCAGGATGTCGTTGAAAGCAGAGCTATAAAATGCACTCTGACGTATGTAAAAATGCATAATTGACATTTGTTGCGACAATAGGCAAACTGGAGTTGTACATTGTGCTACACTATCTATTGTTACAGTTTCTTTTTTATCGATATCGACTGGGATGCAGTGGAGATGGTAAGAAGCTTCGATATCATGGGGACCTAATGTCTAGCGTCCTTTCTGGTACACCCACAGACCCTGCAGTCAAATGCCAACCAGCGGCTCTCCGTCCTGCAGTGGCTGAAGACGTTTTGCCTGACGTCAAACATTAACAAGAGTGTCAGATTTAAGTATCTGGAAAATTTTAAACAGAACCATAAGAGCAGATTTCTTTACTGGAAGTTTTAAAATGTCTAATTGTAGTCACTTTCAATTGATTCATTGACTCCAAGAACCATAGATTGTTTGTAGTTCATAACATTAACACGACTGACAAACGTTGCTTGCCTGAAAGTTGGATACATGTTTTAAAAACATTGGATATTTGATTAGGCTTAATGTTGCATACCTTGCCATGTTGTGCATGCATGCCAACCAGGTGAGAATCACCAGAATTAATTGATACTTGATGAATCAGGTCTTCTCTGCTGCTTTATCAGCCTCCCCCTTGTCCACTCCAAGCTCCTCTTCATGGTTCCCTTCTGCAAGACACAATTGTGTAAAAATAATGCGGAAGGAATGTGAACCCTATTCCTTTGAAGCAGTACTGGGTATATGCCTGATGTTATTTTAACCTAATAAGCTTCGACGGAATATACATATTCAAAAAGTGAACGTGCACATTAAAGTATACTCTGTTCGAAAGCTGACATGTAACATTAGACGTTAGAACAGGTTTTACATGGTTGCCACTAGCCGAATTTGCTTCGTGAGCTTTTCTGTGTCTTCATGCTAATCACGAGCTAGCGCGGCTAACGCTAGCATTTAAATGAAAGCCAGTCAGGCTGAAGAAGTTGCCTACCTTAAGTTTTTGTTTTGCTTAAATACAAGGCTTTGGGATAAAAACGTAACTATAAACATGTCCTGCTTCAGTACTAGCCGATAAGTCGCATTTAGGTAGCTTGTCTTCCTTAAGTCAATGATAAAGCAAAATAGTCCAAAAATCGAGAACTACCAGGATTGTGAGCATCTCCGTTGTCTAATCTATGTATGTGTTACGGATACAAGTGTTCTGTGTGTATCCTGTGTGTATTTCTTTTCTCTCCTTCTCCCCTACTCACAGGTGACAATAATCATTCCCCAATCAGTCATCAATCAGTCGCTAATCGGAAGACACCTGCTCCTTTTCCCTTACCCAATCACAGTCCCTTTCCCTTGGTTTAAAACCCCTGTCAGTTGTTTTCTCCCCAGCTCAATCTCTTTGTAACATGCCTTCTGTCTGTAGATCGCTTGTGTGTTTTGCAGCTACATGTCACTTTGTCCCCACCTGTGAGTATTGTTTTGGTTATGGTGTTTGAGTGTTTGTTTGATGGTGGGAAAAGGGGGTAACCAGACAAGTCGCCCTTGGGCTACACTACCCGTAGTTAAATATTGTTAAAAACACTAGTTAGAACTGGGCGGACCACCCCCTGTATTTTTGGTTAGTTAGTTAGCTGTTTGTGAATTAGGCTAGTCTAGCTTAGGGGTGTTTTTGAATTGGTATTCTTTCATTCCTTGGGTCCCGCTCAGCCCCTTTTCCTGCTCCCCCCATTACCGTGTGTTTTTAAATAAACCTTGAGTGTTTGACGGTAGTAATTTAGTTGTCTGTGGTTATTTTTGTTCTCACTGTTACGTTGTCACAATAATAATTTGCATGAGTTGTGTTACGGGTCCCATTACCACCCCCCCTAGACTGTCGGGCCAAAGGGATTCGTAACAGTATGCCTGGCCCTGCATTCAAGCAACAATCTTGCTAGTATGTAATTTACCTTGATAGTATTAACACATTCCAAAATGTTTCCGTGGCTGTTATAGTTTACATGTTTTTTCAGCAGGGCTTTTAATAAAACACAAGATGATGCCGTTCACTGCCGCTAGCAGTATGACCGGGCAAAGTTTGAGGCTAACTATACAATATAATATGGCCGGGGTTCGAGGCTACCGATGTTAGCTAAATTAGCTAGCAAGTATCTGACTTAGCTTATGCTAAAAACTGCTGATCCTGGTGCTAGATTAATGTTAGCTGAATTTTATAGCCAGTGATGAGAAACAGATCCTTCCACTGTAAATTAGCTGATAAACTTTACGATTCAGTAAAAAACAAATTTCAAAGACAAAACCGTTACCTTGTAAAGGTTCAAACTCTGCTTGCAGTGGAAAAGGAAGTTCCTTCAAACTGTGAAATCTGGTTGAAAGGAGGAGCTAGGGAAATTGGCTAGTAAAATGAGCATATTTAAGAACGTGTTAAGTTAGCATTTGTAGGTGCATATTTAGCAGCTGTAGGCGTTAACTTGACATGTGCAGGACCGCTTGTTGAACTGCCTGCAAGCACATTTGCACGTGTTTATTTTACATGTGTATGCGTTAATTTAGTGCGTGAAGACGTTAATTTAGCGTCTGCACAGGTTTACTTTACACACGTAGAATTAAAAAGATTGCGTTTTGACCACGTGCTTTAAGACCCAAACGGCGTTCCATATATAAGTGTATGTTTAAGAATGTGCAGTATATTTTCAATTCAAGGCACTCTGACAAACAGGTCATTTAAACATATTTTATGGATAGGTTTGCATGGCCAGGATAAAAAAGAGACACTGCATTGCTGTTGAACCAGCCTTAGCCTAGGCCTAGGGTAAGAGTAGCCTATGGAGGACTTGATATGAAACAGAAAACAAGTAATCTGTCTTTAAAAACAACAATATTTCTAAATAGGATGGGGTCAGAAGCATGATCTCATGAATCACTTCTCATGAGTGGCTTTGTGAAGTTGGGTCTGATCAACACTGAGGTGCTGATGGCTGCGACCGAGCTACCCTGGTCAACCTGAAAATACTTTAAGTTTATTTAGCATGTAACCCAATTTTTTGCAGGAGATTCCAGCATCTAAATGTGACATCCAGGTTATTTTTCATGAATCGAATGAAAGCATTACACAGAGTGGAGAAAAACAGACATAAACTTTGGGGTAACGGGAGGACAAAGTCAACACTGACAGTTGGATGAAATTTCACCAAACCCTGAACTTGTCAAAGCGATTATAGAACCTGAGCACCACGATTGACGAGAAATATAAGATATTTTCGCCACCCTTGCTACAATTGAAACTAAGCTCTATGTTTACGCCAAGAGGACTCCGCCACCATGCTAACTGTAAAGGTTACAACACTGGAGAAAACGGTGGAAAAACCGACTGAAACTCGGTCTATTTTTGAGACAGAAGTTGCAGAGGCAATATTAATGTCAAATCTGAGAGAATGAACCGAAGAGGTGAATCTAACCCAATTATTTTAGACATGGCTACCAATACCTCGTTCAAAGCAACTGGGAACTCTGGAAAAAAAATGGCTCCGACTAGGAAAAATCTATTTGAATGGTCATCCAATTGAGAATTCCACCTCGGAAACTCGGGCCTCTTTCTACAGCTCTGACCGTCCGACCTGAAGTTCACTGACGTCATGATTTGACCTCGTATTTTTCAGAGTTTCCAGTTGTTTTGAACGCAGCATGTCGACTAAAGGAAATGGCAGTGATGTAATGTCGTGAAGGAATAATTTTGTTTCTTGTTTAGTTTTCTCTTCTCCCTATTAAGTACAGTTGAAGTCAGAAGTTTACATACACTTAGGTTGGAGTCATTAAAACTAATTTTTCAACCACTACACAAATTTCTTGTTAACAAACTATAGTTTTGGCAAGTCGGTTAGGACATCTACTTTGTGCATGACACAAGTCCTTTTTCCAACAATTGTTTACAGACAGATTATTTCCCTTATAATTCACTGTATCACAATTCCAGTGGGTCAAAAGATTACATACACTAAGTTGACTGTGGCTTTAAACAGCTTGGAAAATTCCAGAAAATTGTCATGGCTTCTGATAAGCTAATTGACTTAATTTGAATCAATTGGAGGTGTACCTGATGATGTATTTCAAGGCCTACCTTCACACTCAGTGCCTCCTTGCTTGACATCATGGGAAAATCAAAATAAATCAGCCGACCATACCATGTTGCGCCTTGGTCTCCTCCCTACGACGGCCGTGACACCCCAAGCAAACTTCCAAAATTGTGGCAAATTGGCTTTAGGACAACAAAGTCAAGGTATTGGAGTGGCCATCACAAAGCCCTGACTTCAATCTTATGGAACATTTGTGGGCAGAACTGAAAAAACGTGCAAGGAGGCCTACAAACCTGACTCAGTTGTACTAGCTCTGTCAGGAGGAATGGGCCAAAATTCACCCAAGTTATTGTGGGAAGCTTGTGGAAGGCTACCCGAAACGTTTGACCCAAGTAAACAAATTAAAGGTAATGCTACCAAATACTAAATGAGTGTATGTAAACTTCTCATCTACTTGGAGTGTAATGAAAGAAATAAAAGCTTAAATAAATAATTCTCTACTATTATTCTGACATTTCACATCCTTAAAATAAAGTGGTGATCCTACCTGACCTAAGACAGAGAATGTTTTACTAGGATTAAATGTCAGGAATTGTGAAAAACTGAGTTTAAATGTATTTGGCTAAGGTGTATGTAAACTTCCGACTTCAACTGTATGTTATACGACTACATACTTCAATTAGATATGAATTATTGGCAAGGTATTCGAACGTTGACTGTTGCACTCTGGTCACATGCTTTATGTCATTAAAATATGAAAATTTAGGCTGCATATATATTCTTTGTGTTGATGAAAATAATATATCTGACTTTTTTTGTTGTATTTTTTTTTTTTTAATGTTATTTTGGAGTGGGGTTTGTGGGTGCACTCGTCTCCATGCCCGGTGTCTCGAGGCGGGTGGGGTCGAGCGCACCTACTGTCAACTTGTATGGAGCAGAATTGGGTTTTCACTGATATTTGATTAAGAAGCCAGCTGTTATGAACAAATCTATTTTCTTTCTTAATTTTATTGTGTTCTTATTAAACATGAGCTTGTTTGTTTGAGGGAAGTTTGTAATGATGCATTTTCTTTTCTCCTCCCAAGCCCAATGTTATTATTATGATTTACTTCATCATTGGTATGATCAGGCTATAATTAATTTATCAAATAGTAAATTACCTGTTTTAATTGCACTTTCATTATGGAAAATGTCTCCAGCAAGGCAGATGGTTCCATGGTAGCTAATGATAAAATCTAAACATTCATTTGGACCAATGAACACAATGAAAGATTCTCATACAGTGAGGGAAAAAAGTATTTGATCCCCTGCTGATTCTTTTACGTTTGCCCACTGACAAAGAAATGATCAGTCTATAATTTTAATGGTAGGTTTATTTGAACAGTGAGAGACAGAATAACAACAAAAAAATCCAGAAAAGCGCATGTCAAAAATGTTACAAATTGATTTGCATTTTAATGAGTGAAATAAGTATTTGACCCCTTCTCAATCAGAAAGATTTCTGTCTCCCAGGTGTCATTTATACAGGTAGCGAGCTGAGATTAGGAGCACACTCTTAAAGGGAATGCTCCTAATCTCAGTTTGTTACCTGTATAAAAGACACCTGTCCACAGAAGCAATCAATCAATCAGATTCCAATGAACATCTGAATGATTCAGAGGACAACTGGGTGAAAGTGTTGTGGTCAGATGAGACCAAAATGGATCTCTTTGGCATCAACTCATCTCGCCGTGTTTGGAGGAGGAATGCTGCCTATGACTCCAAGAACACCATCCCCACCGTCAAACATAGAGGTGGAATCTTTATGCTTTGGGAGTGTTTTTCTACTAAGGGGACAGGACAACTTCACCGCATCAAAGGGACGATGGAAAATATGTTTTGTTTATCTTAATGTTTGACAAATGTGTATTTATTAAGGATCCCCATTAGCGTCTGCCTTGAGCAGCTAGTCTTCCTGGGGTCCAGTGACATTATTAAGGTAGTCATATACAATAAAAAATATTACATGACATTTCATTTCATAACACTTTTCACAACACATTAAGTGTGTGCCCTAAGGCCACTACTCTACTATCACATATCTACAATACAAAATATATGTGTATGTGTGTAGAGTGAGTGTGTTATGTGTATGCATGTGTCTGTGGCTTTGTGTCTGTGTCTTCACAGTCTCTGTTGTTCCATAAGTTGTCACACTCTGATCTGTTTCACTTGTGCTTGTCTCCACCCCCTCCAGGTGTCGCTCATCTTCCCCATTATCCCCTGTGTACTTATACCTGTGTTCTCTGTTTGTCTGCTGCCAGTTCGTCTTGTTTGTCAAGTCAAACAGCGGTTTGTCTCAGCTCCTGCTTTACCCCAGTCTCTTTTTCTCGCTCTCCTGGTTTTGACCTTTGCCTGTCCTGTCTTTGAGCCCGCCTGCCTGACCACTCTGCCTGCCCCTGAGCCTGCCTGCCATCCTGTGCCTTTGCCCCTAACCTGGATTCCCGACCTCTACCTGACCTGAGCCTGCCTGCCGTCCTGTGCCTTTGCCGCTACTCTGGATTATCGACCCCTGCCTGCCTTGACCTGTCATTTGCCTGCCCCTGTTGCTGTAATAAACATTGTTACTTCAAGTCTGCATTTGGGTCTTACCTGAAATGTGATGTAAGATGTATTTTATCTTTTTTTAATCTCATTATATTGCTTGCATCAGTTACCTGATAGAGAGAATAAAGTAGACGTCGCGCGTCAAACGTCTGATTTATGACCCTATGTCCGGATGATGCGTACATGCCCAAATATGAGCATCTGGTCAGGACGTCCTGGCGGGAAGGTGGCACGTGGTTATGCCAATATAAGTGCATCCTGTTTCTGTTGTCACGTGTTAGAGTGTGTGTGTTATTTTATGTCTATATTGCATCTATTCCTTTGAAGTTGTCATGATGATTGATGTGTAGGGACCTCGGTGAACTGGGGGGATGTGTTTGAACATTTTCAAAGAGTATGGCCCACCCACCCACCCTATTTTATTGCCCTTAGGGTTGTTGTCTATGAAGCAGGAATGTCCGGGGGGATTGTGTTTGCGGCAGACGCATTATAAATAAGGCCCAGAACAACACATGCGGCCCCAGAACACTAAACAAGATTTAAAAAATACAACTAAGAACATTAAACAGAAAATTATGTCTCCTAGGCCAATTCTCAGGGTACTATGCATCTCTTGTCATAAACCCAATGATAAAAGCATTGAGGACATTTTGTATGATGCCCCTGAATGTTTTAAAGGAGTTTTGGATAGGAGTGATGGACATATGGCTTACATATTCCAACCTGAGGATTCAACTGTGAAGATTTTCACAGACAGCGGTCCCAAAGCCCTTTATCATGCAAAACCCGGGAGTTTTTCTCCTGCGCTGCATATGAGAGAATGGCTTAAGATAAGGCTAGTGCTCTGTCAAATTGAACAGGCCCTGAGTGGTACAACCCTGCCAGGCTATGCATTGGAAGAGCTTGTGTGCGGGCGCAGTGATTTGAAAGCCATAAGGGTCTCTTCAATGGCGTATCGCCCCGACTCCAAAGTGACAATTTTAGCATGGGAACAATTTGATAGTACAAATGTGACAAAGTCTGTCAGTTCATATGTATTTTCCAAAGCCTGTAAGGATGTCAACTTTTTTTGCCAGTGTTTAGCTTGAAATGGATTGATTACCCTATATTCATAACCCTGATGCATAAGCTGGACAGTCTTTTCCAAAATCGTGAACAATTACGTTGCTGGCTGCTTCTATCCTAAGACATACCCAGGGTATACATGCAAGACATTTGATCTATCCATGGAGTGAAAACTTACGGAGCCTTGACTGAGCATGTGTGGGATATCCTGCGAGCAAGAGTCTGTCTCGACGATGGTGAATTGGAGACGGATGGATGTATAAACATATAGCCGGGCCCTTTATCTGTAATAAAGGAATTGTAAAAATGTAAAAATACTTATAGCATGTTTTAAAAGGTCTGTACTAAAGATTTAGAATGAAATGGTATTAATGCTATATCTCACCCCTTAACGAACGGGAATCTCTCGTTTTCTCTCTCGCCCTGGTCTGGCGCGGAGAATTGCAATGTCTTAAAAAAACAAATGTCTTATTTTATACGAATACAGTCTTTCCTACAACAGCATGTTATAAACATTTAAAGGTTATTAAAAGTTTAGTACTGTGTCTGGTAATGATTTATAACGTGCATGTTTCAATATTGAGCAGTAAAAATGTTTTGGATTTATTATAAGATGTTTTAAAAAGGTCTGTACTAAATATTATGATTTAAATAAATGGTTTTATAGCGGTATCTCACCTTTAACGAAGGGGCTCTGGCTTTTCGCACTACCATCATGCATGTCCCGGAGAAAAAGGATTTTGAAAAAGACGTGTGCGTGTATGTGTGTGTGTTTCAAAACAAAAGGGGGTGGGGGTGTGTGTCTCTGCATGGGGCGTTTGTAACCAAAAGGTGTGTGTGTCACGAATCCCGCTTCCTGAGTCTGGGTTTGCCTGTGTGTCTGTCCTGGAGTGTGTTTCAGGTGTTCTGGAACGCACCCTGTCTGGTTGCCGGGCGAATTAGCTCATTGGGAGATTGATTTCACCCGCACCTGTTTCCCGTCAGTAATCTGCACACCTGTCCTGATCATCATCTCTACCCTTCAAAAGCTCTGACCTGACTTCCATTCCCTGCCGGATCATTAGCCATGAACAGTATGTTGTGCCTGAGTACCAGACTCCAGTTGGATAGTATTTGTTTTGTTTTTTTCATTTACGTATTGCTTGCCTTGAACTTACCTCCGTTTGTTTTGCCTTCAGTTACTCACCTGGATCATTCTCTCCATTCCCGCCTGGTTGACAGAGGATTCTACTACTACATTGGATTCACCTATTCCCTCTCATCTATTCACCACCGCTGCCCGCTACGCCATCTGGATGTATCTACCTTTTCACATTTAACTGTAAATAAATACTCACCTTCTTCCTACGCTCCTTGTCCTTTTCTGCTTCTGGGTTCGATCTTGAAAGATCGTGACAGTGTGTTGCTGTTTATTATTGTGTGTGTGTCTCTTCAATTGGGCTTGGCACTTTCGATTCATTACCAGACATGCCTTTCAAATACGTATTTATCTCACCCCCAAGGATGTGGGAGGCTAAAAGGTCAAACAACCCTGGCAGAATATATCTTGTCGACAACCTCCTACGGTTTAAAACGTATGTTATTTCTAATCAGCGCATATACTAACGGTCCCCCCACCCCGGGCTATACATTTACAACGGACACCCCCCAAGCTGCTACCCCTGAGGTGCTATGAAGCATAAATGCAATACCGGCAGACAGAATATGTCAAGACACCCTCCTGTGGTTTTTGGTCTCTAAACATTCTGGGGTAATATATGACCATTTTTTGCATACAGGATGCCGCCCGAAAAAACGTCATCTGTGAATCCGTCCTAATGGAGCTTTCTGAAGGTGAGTTAGTGAAAATAATATATTAGATTTGAAGGTGTTAGGTATTTTCAGGGAATTGTTTGGATATTACAATTTGATAATGTTCTAATATTAACTTCTCATGGATAGGGGGCAGCATTTTCACGTTTGGATGAAAGCGTTCCCAGAGTAAACTGCCTGCTACTCAGTCCCAGTTGCTAATATATGCATAGTATTAGTAGATTTGGATAGAACACACTCTGAAGTTTCGAAAACTGTTTGAATGATGTCTGTGAGTATAACAGAACTCATATGGCTGGCGAAAACCTGAGAGAAAATCCAACCTGGAAGTGGGAAATCTGAGGTTGGTCGATTTTCAACTTATTCCCTATTGAAGATACAGTGGGATATTGGTCATGTTGCACCTCCTAAGGCTTTCACTAGATGTCAACAGTCTTTAGAACTTTGAGGCTTCTACTGTGAAGTGGGGGCGAATGAGAGGGGAATGAGTCAGAGGTCTGGCAGAATGCTTTGATGTGAGAGGTAGCTTGCGTTGCATTGCTTTTCTACACACAAAGGAATTCTCCGGTTGGAACATTATTGAAGATTTATGTTAAAAACATCCTAAAGATTGAATCTATACTTAGTTTGACATGTTTCTATGACCTGTAATATGACTTTTTGGACTTTTCTTCCGTACTTTCCGCTGGACTTGCACGCGCGTCGTGAGTTTGGATTTGTTTACCAAACGCACTAACAAATGAGGTATTTGGACATAAATGATTAACTTTATGGAACAAATCAAACATTTATTGTGGAACTGGGATTCATGGGAGTGCATTCTGATGAAGATCATCAAAGGTAAGTGAA
The DNA here is from genome assembly GCF_029448725.1 of Salvelinus fontinalis. NCBI lineage: Eukaryota > Metazoa > Chordata > Actinopteri > Salmoniformes > Salmonidae > Salvelinus > Salvelinus fontinalis. Next base: position 22,431,425 of record NC_074687.1, read on the forward strand.
TATTTATAATGCTATTTCTGACTTATGTTGACTCCAACATGGATGATATCTTCTTGGGTTGTGTTGGTCTCTGAGCGCCGTACTCAGATTATTGCATGGTTTGCTTTTTCCGTAAAGTTTTGAAAGGAGGAGAAGCATATCTTTAAATCTGTGAAAACGCGTGTATCTTTTATCAATGTTTATTATGAGTATTTCTGTGATTTGATGTGGCTCTGTACAAATTCACAGGATGTTTTGGATGCAAAGCCAAATGTAAACTGAGGTTTTTGGACATAAATATGAACTTGATCGAACAAAACATACATGTAATGTGTAACATGTTGTCCCGGGAGTGTCATCTGATGAAGAATATCAAAGGTTAGTGTTTAATTTTATCCATATGTCAGCTTTTTGTGACTCCTCTCTTTGGTTGGAAAATCGCTGTATGCTTTCTGTGACTAGTTGCTGACCTAACATCATGATATGTTCTGCTTTCGCCGAAAAGCTTTTTTGAAATCGGACACTGTGGTTGGATTAACGACAATTTTATCGTTAAAATGGTGTCTAATACTTGTATGTTTTGAGAAAACATAATTCTGAGATTTCTGTTAATTGAATATGGCGCCCTGCAATTTCATTGGCTGTTGGCGAGCAGAACCCCAGTCCTAGTGTAACAGTCCTGACCTATTTATGTTAGTTTTTATGTGTTTATGGTCAGGGCATGTGTTTTGGGTGGGCAGTCTATGTTATCTGTTTCTATGTTGGTTTCGGTTTGCCTGGTATGGCTCTTGATTAGAGGCAGGTGGTTTGCATTTTCCTCTAATCAAGAGTCATATTTAGGTAGGGCATTTTCACTGTTTGTTTGTGGGTGATTGTCTCCTGTGATGTTTTCGTGTTGTCGATGTATATTCACAAACGGGACTGTTTGGCTGTTCGTTTTGTTTCGATGTCGTCTGTTGCCTGTTCGTGAGTTTACGTTTCAGTTATGTAAGTTTATGTTCAGGTTTTCGTTCTACGTCGTTTTGTTATTTTGTAAGTTTTGAAAGTGTTTGTTTTTTCGTGTTGCCATCATTATTCAGTTTTGTCGTTTATAAAATAAAGATGGCTTATTTCCCTGACTCCGCATTTTGGTCCGAAGATCCTTCTCTCCTCACCTCATCCGAGGATGAGGAAAGCGACAGCACTTACAGAATCACCCACCAAAATACAGAGACCAAGCGGTATGGGAATGCTCGACGGCGCAACAAGAACTTCTGGACTTGGGAGGAGATATTGGACGGTAGAGGACCTTGGGCTCAACCAGGGGAATATCGCCGTCCAAAGGAGGAATTGGAAGCAGCGAAGGCTGAGCGGCGCTGGTATGAGGAGGCAGCGCGACGACGCGGTTGGGAGCCCGTGAGTAAGACCCAAAAATTTCTTGGGGGGGGGGCACACGAGGAGTGTGGCAAAGCCGGGTAGGATACCCGAGCAAACTCCCCGTGCTTACCGTGGAGGTAGAAGGCGTCGTACTGGTAAGACACCGTGTTATGCGGTAAAGCGCACGGTGTCCCCAGTACGCGTGCTTAGCCCAGTGCGGGCTATTCCACCTTGCCGCACTGGGAGGGCTAGGTTGGGCATCGAGCCGGGTGCCATGAAGCCGGCCCAACGTAGCTGGTCTCCAGTACGTCTCCTCGGGCCGGTGTACATGGCACCAGCCTTACAGGTGGTGTCCCCGGTTCGCCTGCATAGCCCAGTGCGGGCTATTCCACCTCGCCGCACTGGCAGGGCTACGGGGTTCATTCAACCTGGTAGGGTTGGGGAGGCTCGGTGCTCAAGAGCACGTGTCCTCCTTCACGGTCCGGTATACCCGGTGCCACCTCCATGTACCAGTCCTCCGGTGGCAGCCCCCCGTACCAGGCTGTCTCTCCGGGTTCTCTCTCCTGCTGTTTCCTCCTCTCCAGCGCAGCCGGTGCCTAGACCACGCACCAGGCTGTCTCTCCTTCTCCTCCCTACAGAGCTATCTGTCTCCCCAGCGCCATCTGAGCCATCCGTCTCCCCAGCGCCATCTGAGCCATCCGTCTCCCCAGCGCCATCTGAGCCATCCGTCTCCCCAGCGCCATCTGAGCCATCCGTCTCTCCAGCGCCATCTGAGCCATCCGTCTCCCCAGCGCCGTCTGAGCCATCCGTCTGCCATGAGCCTGCAAAGCCGCCCGTCTGCCATGAGCCTGCAAAGCCGCCCGTCTGCCATGAGCCTACAGAGCCGTCAGCCAGACAGGAGCCGCTAGAGCCGTCAGCCAGACAGGAGCCGCTAGAGCCGTCAGCCAGACAGGATCTGCCAGAGCCGCCAACCAGACAGGATCTGCCAGAGCCGCCAACCAGACAGGATCTGCCAGAGCCGCCAACCAGACAGGATCTGCCAGAGCCGCCACCCAGACAGGATCTGCCAGAGCCGCCAACCAGACAGGATCTGCCAGAGCCGCCAGAGAGCCATGAGCAGCCAGAGCCGTCAGAGAGCCATGAGCAGCCAGAGCCGTCAGAGAGCCATGAGCAGCCAGAGCCGTCAGAGAGCCATGAGCAGCCAGAGCCGTCAGAGAGCCATGAGCAGCCAGAGCCGTCAGAGAGCCATGAGCAGCCAGAGCCGTCAGAGAGCCATGAGCAGCCAGAGCCGTCAGAGAGCCATGAGCGTCGAGAGCCGTCAGCCTGCCATGAGCGTCGAGAGCCGTCAGCCTGCCATGAGCGTCGAGAGCCGTCAGCCTGCCATGAGCGTCGAGAGCCGTCAGCCTGCCATGAGCGTCGAGAGCCGTCAGTCTGCCATGAGCGTCGAGAGCCGTCAGCCTGCCATGAGCGTCGAGAGCCGTCAGTCTGCCATGAGCGTCGAGAGCCGTCAGCCTGCATGGACCTGCCAGAGCCGTCCAAACAGGACCTGCCAGAGTCCTTCAGCCGGGATCTGCCCCTTGTCCCGGTGTTGCCCCTTGTCCCGGTGTTGGCCCTTGTCCCGGTGTTGGCCCTTGTCCCGGTGTTGCCCCTTGTCCCGGTGCTGCCCCTTGTCCCGGTGCTGCCCCTTGTCCCGGTGCTGCCCCTTGTCCCGGTGCTGCCCCTTGTCCCGGTGCTGCCCCTTGTCCCGGTGCTGCCCCTTGTCCCGGTGCTGCCCCTTGTCCCGGTGCTGCCCCTTGTCCCGGTGCTGCCCCTTGTCCCGGTGCTGCCCCTTGTCCCGGTGCTGCCCCTTATTCCAGTGATGGTCCTTATCCTGGTGCTGCCCCTTGTTCTGGTGCTGCCCCTTGTCCCGGTGCTACCCCTTGTCCCGGTGCTGCCCCTTGTCCCGGTGCTAGCTGTTTATTTAGGGGGAGGTAGTGTTAGGGTGGTCAGTAGAAGGGGTAGAAAGAAGAGGGGAGTGACTATGGTGGTGTGGGGACAGCGTCCTGAGCCGGAACCACCACCGTGGTCAACTGCCCACCCGGACCCTCCCCTGGACTTTGTGCTGGTGCGCCCGGCGTTCGCACCTTGGGGGGGGGGTACTGTAACAGTCCTGACCTATTTATGTTAGTTTTTATGTGTTTATGGTCAGGGCATGTGTTTTGGGTGGGCAGTCTATGTTATCTGTTTCTATGTTGGTTTCGGTTTGCCTGGTATGGCTCTTGATTAGAGGCAGGTGGTTTGCATTTTCCTCTAATCAAGAGTCATATTTAGGTAGGGCATTTTCACTGTTTGTTTGTGGGTGATTGTCTCCTGTGATGTTTTCGTGTTGTCGATGTATATTCACAAACGGGACTGTTTGGCTGTTCGTTTTGTTTCGATGTCGTCTGTTGCCTGTTCGTGAGTTTACGTTTCAGTTATGTAAGTTTATGTTCAGGTTTTCGTTCTACGTCGTTTTGTTATTTTGTAAGTTTTGAAAGTGTTTGTTTTTTTGTGTTGCCATCATTATTCAGTTTTGTCGTTTATAAAATAAAGATGGCTTATTTCCCTGACTCCGCATTTTGGTCCGAAGATCCTTCTCTCCTCACCTCATCCGAGGATGAGGAAAGCGACAGCACTTACACCTAGACAGGTTAAACAGGAGTGATATGTTTTTTTTAAACTGGGGACAACGATTTTTTTAGGTAATATGTCAAATGCACATATTCTCATAATTTAAAATGTATATATTTTGTATAAATATCTGTTAATATTATCTAACTTTTGTAGGATATCAATCCTTTACCCAGTTGCTCCGGGGAATAAATGATTTGGAACAGCCTTCGTTAGAAGGGGATTCAGCGGAGCAAAATGCGTGCAGCCAGTCACCATCTGTCATGACTTCTGCCGAAGTCAGCCCCTCTCCTTGTTTGGGCGGCGTTCGGCGATTGACGTCACCGGCTTTCTAGCCATCTCTGCTCCATTTTTCATATCCATTTGTCTTGTCTTGTTTCCATACACACCTGGTTTTCATTTCCCCAATTAATAAGGAATACCTAAATAGGTGGATGGACCTGCCATTATCATGGTTGGGTAGAATTCATCTGATTAAAATTAATGTTTTCCCAAGACTGTATCCTCTCCAGATGGTCCCATTACATATAGCGAAAAATAATTTTAATGAACTCAATAAATACCTCTCAGATTTGTTACGGTACAGTAAAATATCAGGTTTGTAAATGTGTAAACTGCAGCTACCGTATAATTTAGGAGTCCTAACGCTACCTCATTTGCTATTTTATAACCTGGCATGTCAAGCTCGCATAATTGCAGAATGGCTCAGAGAGGAACATTCCTCTAATTGTGTCAGTAATGAATCCTGCTTCACATCTCCGATACTCATTAATCAGTGTTATGACTGATGACAGAAACTCAGTCAGCACAGAAGTTAAACATAACCCGATTCTTAACAGTACCTTTAAGATCTGGAGAGATCTAACACCTTGGGAAAAAGGATTACTTTTCTGCTCTGACTCCCCTTATTAAAAACAAGGTCTTTCCCCCTGGCGTCTCTGATAGCATTTTCCACATCTGGTACCAGAAAGGTATAAGGTCAATATCAGATATGTTTGATGGTGACACATTGCTATCGTTTCAGCAAATCCAACAAATCCAACAAAACCAAGTGTCAGAGTGGCAATCTGACACAATCTGACACTTTCAACCCTGATGTTGAAAGCTGAATGGCCTAAACACTTTATCTCTTAATTTTATGTGACTATACACTCTAATGTTGAAACTAACTCAAGTGCTCTGATTAGGTTATGGGAAACGGAGCTGGGAAGAGGCCCAGATATTCAAAATTGGACAAAGGCTTTGCTAAAAGCAAGACAAGTGTTCACCTGCAACAATGTGCAATAGATGCAATATAAGATTATGCAAAGGGTTCATAGGACTCCCATTATATGGATGAACATGAAAGCAGAATTATCTGATACTTGTTGGAAGTGTAAGAAGGGAAAAGTCACTCCTGGCCATCTGTTTTGGAAAATGTCAAAACGGAGCTAGAGGGCATGTTCATACTGTATGTCCTATAGGAATGGACCGGTTGCTATTTGTACTGGGTGTCGTCGGGAACAGTCACACATTTTGCCACAGTCAAATTAATAAAGTCATGTAAGGAAAATACAGATAATGTTAATAAAATGAATGAGAAAAAAATATATGATTAAAGTAATGAAAAATGAAGAGCAGAACACTCAAAGGGGATGTATAATTTTATTGATTTGTATGTTTGAATTTGAGCCAATTTTTTATTTTTACAGGGACAGTGCACAATAATCAACGTTTCATTTAAAGTGCCATTTCAACTACAGTATATTTTTGTTTTGTTTTGGTGTTTGCTGGTTATGCTATGTTTTATGTAAACTTGTTTAATTTTGCGATTCAAATATATGTACATATGTACAATTTGTTTACGATGTTGACATAAAACAAGAAAAATTATATAATAATAAAAAAAATATATAAATATATCATCAAATAAATTGCTTATCTTGATCCATGCCACATGTAGGCCTACCTGTCTTTATGCATTTGGACGTTACTATCAATTGTACTAGTGCCTATGCGCTAGGCTCTGCTGTTGATAAGGAGGACTGAATTGTTTGGAGGAGCATGTCTTTGGCAATCGGACGAGGGGCGCACTTTGAAAATGGTTGATGATAGCCTACTTGAACATCGAAATTAAGTATGTAGGTGCAGGTATGTCAATTGTGAATAATGAAAAATCATGATGGCAAAAAAATCCCAAATATTCCAGTAGACCATTTAAAAACCCTTTATTCATAAGATACTTGGCTAATGATCAGGATAAAAAGACGCTCCTATGCGATTCTGCTAAACCAGCCTTGATTAAGGAGAGGACACACACAAAAAATTAGGGGTTCAACAAGGGTTCTTCTAATATCCTCAAAGTTATTCATCAGGCTCTGCTGTTGATATGAAGGACTGGATTGTTTGGAGGAGCATGTCTTTGGATAAAATGGCCCCCAAACGGTTCTTCAAAGAACCTTATAGGAGATGGGGCACATCGAGGAACCTCCTTAGATGGTGGGGGGTTCTTGCAAGAACCTAACTGCCCAACTGAAACACTTGGATTTGAATTTGAATGGACAACAAGTGCAGGCACTTTACCTCAATTTAAGGTAAGGTTTGTCCCTTGTATGATCTGAATTTATATTGTTTTATGGTGATACCGTCTTTTTTTTAAATATTTGTGCAAATTTTTCTAAATTAGAAAATGGACACAATTTAATGGATAGGCTAGCTGTTTTGGGTACAGAAGACTGAACTGCTCACTTTTATGTCTGTGTCTGCAGATATACAGACAAGGAGGCATATAAAGGTATTTTAATTGGTATTGGTATGTTATGCAGATCACATGTAATATCCTCCTCCCATACCTCTTCAATGAATATCCCATAGGTCTCTACATTATCGACAAGGTATGTGTATGAAAACCATTATCAAAACAGTTGTTTTCATTCACATTCACCACAGAAACCAAGGTATGAATACTGTTGTGTGCATGTTTTGTTAATCATCTATCTGTATAATAAAGATTTTGGGGATTCACAGACTTCACCCTCCCTACACCTCTGATTAATTAAACAGGAAAACTGATCGATCACCATGAACTGCAAAATCATTCTGTCTATGGATACTGAGAACAGCAACACATTCAATCAATCAATCAATCAATTTTATTTTATATAGCCCTTCGTACATCAGCTAATATCTCGAAGTGCTGCACAGAAACCCAGCCTAAAACCCCAAACAGCTAGTAATGCAGGTGTAGAAGCACGGTGGCTAGGAAAAACTCCCTAGAAAGGCCAAAACCTAGGAAGAAACCTAGAGAGGAACCAGGCTATGAGGGGTGGCCAGTCCTCTTCTGGCTGTGCTGGGTGGAGATTATAACAGAACTATGCCAAGATGTTCAAAAATGTTCATAAGTGACAAGCATGGTCAAATAATAATCATGAATAATTTTCAGTTGGCTTTTCATAGCTGATCATTAAGAGTTGAAAAACAACAGGTCTGGGACAGGTGGCGGTTCCATAACCGCAGGCAGAACAGCTGAAACTGGAATAGCAGCAAGGCCAGGCGGACTGGGGACAGCAAGGAGTCACCACGGGCGGCAGTCCCGACGCATGGTCCTAGGGCCCAGGTCCTCCGAGAGAAAGAAAGAGAGAAGGAGAAAATTAGAGAGAGCCAAAATTTTCAAAATGTTCATAAATGACAAGCATGGTCAAATAATAATCAGGAATAAATCTCAGTTGGCTTTTCATAGCCGATCATTAAGAGTTGAAAACAGCAGGTCTGGGACAGGTAGGGGTTCCATAACCGCAGGCAGAAGAGTTGAAACTGGAATAGCAGCAAGGCCAGGCGGACTGGGGGCAGCAAGGAGTCACCACGGCCGGTAGTCCCGACGTATGGTCCTAGGGCTCAGGTCCTCCGAGAGAAAGAGAGAAGGAGAAAATTAGAGAGAGCCAAGATTTTCAAAATGTTCATAAATGACAAGCATGGTCAAATAATAATCAGGAATAAATCTCAGTTGGCTTTTCATAGCCGATCATTAAGAGTTGAAAACAGCAGGTCTGGGACAGGTAGGGGTTTCGTAACCGCAGGCAGAACAGTTGAAACTGGAATAGCAGCAAGGCCGGGCGGACTGGGGACAGCAAGGTGTCAGCATGCCCGGTAGTCCTGACGTATGGTCCTAGGGCTCAGGTTCTCAGAGAGAAAGAGAGAACGAGAGAATTAGAGAGAGCATACTTAAATTCACACAGGACACTGGATAAGACAGGAGAAGTACTCCAGGTATAACCAACTGACCCCAGCCCCCCGACACATAAACTACTGCAGCATAAATACTGGAGGCTGAGACAGGAGCGGTCAGGAGACACTGTGGCCCCATCCGAAGAAACCCCCGGACAGGGCCAAACAGGAAGGATATAACCCCACCCACTCTGCCAAAGCACAGCCCCCACACCACTAGATGGATATCTTCAACCACCAACTTACCATCCTGAGACAAGGCCGAGTATAGCCCACAAAGGTCTCCACCACAGCACAACCAAAGGGGGGCGCCAACCCAGACAGGAAGTTCACGTCGGTAACTCAACCCACTCAAGTGACGCACCCCTCCTAGGGACGGCATGAAAGAGCACCAGCAAGCCAGTGACTCAGCCCCAGTAACAGGGTTAGAGGCAGAGAATCCCAGTGGAGAGAGGGGAACCGGCCCGGCAGAGACAGCAAGGGCGGTTCGTTGCTCCAGAGCCTTTCCGTTCACCTTCACACTCCTGGGCCAGACTACACTCAATCATATGACCTACTGAAGAGATAAGTCTTCAGTAAAGACTTAAAGGTTGAGACAGAGTCTGCGTCTCTCACATGGGTAGGCAGACTGTTCCATAAAAATGGAGATCTATAGGAGAAAGCCCTGCCTCCCGCTGTTTGATTAGAAATTTTAGGGACAATTAGGAGGCCTGCGTCTTGTGACCGTAGCGTACGTATTGGTATGTACGGCTGGACCAACATTAACATCAACACGCCAGAGGATATGTGCACTGGACTTGGGGGCTCTGCTGGGACTTTACCTCATATTTCGTTTTTTTAATTCTACTTTGCCACTAAAATATAATAAACACGGAGAACTAAAATACTGTGTTATTGCATTTATTGTTATGTGTGTTATTAATATGAATAATACTGGGGGGGGGGGGGGGGGGGTAGTTAAAAAATTTACCCCAAAAGGTTATTTAAGGATCCTTTAAAAAGGGTTCTTTGAAGAACTTCTAGGGGTTCCCCCCACAGTTTCAATTTGAAGAACCCCTGAAGAATAGTCCAGGATCCTTTTATTTATTTTTAGAGTGTAGGTTATGCCTGGTTTTCATTTAAATTAAACCAAATCGCTTTGTTATGTTTCTAAATATGAGATTCACCTGCCAAAAAGTCACTTCTCTCGTCCATGGGCACTGTGCGTCATGGCTGGAGAGGCTGGCTTCTGCTCTCAATCCATGCCACTATCGACTGCATTACCATTAAGACCTGCTTTTTGTGGGTCTTAAAACTTATTATGAAATTGTCACTTTTGCAATTGTTTTTAAGGACACAGCTCAAATATTGCCACCCCTCCCACTTCAGGGCAAGCGAGCTGATGTTAGACAGTTAAATTGCCAAACTTGGCGTTAGGGCTGGAAAATGCCAATGCGTCTGTTTTTACATGCTGAAATGTGACACTTGTGCCAGCCAAAGATAGAGCCCTAATAGTGTAATGGCATTCAGTGATTGTCATTAGGGCTATTTGCGTGTATTCAAGGATGCCAAGGGAAGCCATGCTTCCCCAAAAATGTGCGGAATTCGCACCCTGATTGTTTTGTATTAGTCCATCTCATTCATGTGACATCATCATGATAAACTAGTGCTCTCTGTATGTGCACCCTCTGCTGGAGAATATTGGTAATCTCATTTCATGAGAAATGTGTAGATCTACTTTCCCTCATCTCTTTCCTAACCACAAATCTAAAAGAAAAATAACCAGGGAATAGAATAATGTGAAAAACTTGGGTGGACATTCCTCCATCTCACTTCATGTTAGACACCCATTGTTATGACAGATCAGGAAGTAGTGTAGGAGACTCGTAAAGGAAGGCCTGTATAAGTAGGCCCAGTGACACAGAGTGGCACTGAATCACATTACAGGTTTATTGTCACAGTGACTCACCTGGGATTTGAACTAATCACCCTCTGGTTATCAGTCCATATCATCTCTTTTGATGAGTATTCTTCCTGGACCATGAATTGATACAGGTTTTGGTTCGCATGCTTAGGCTGTAGGCTATTATGTGATTTCTGTATTGGTGGCTAAAGAAGAAGCTAACCTGATCTATTTTGATCTCACAGATCTCACAACAACTTCCCTTTTTATAGAAATTTGCAAAGAAACTACAAAATATTCAATGATTTAATCTTGAAGTTACAGAAAATAGTCTGCAGTTTACTGTTGCCATTGATGTTGGGATAGAGGGCAGCAATTTCACTTTTGGATGAATTGGTGCCCAAATTGAATGGCCTCCTACTCTGTCCCAGATAATAATATATGCATATTATTATTACTATTGGATAGAAAACACTCTGAAGTTTCTAAAACCGTTTGAATTATGTCTGTGAGTATAACAGAACTCATTTGGCTGGCAAACTTCCAAACAGGAAGTGAAAGATCTGAAATGGGTCGATGGGAAAGTCATCGCCTATTCAAATCTCTGTCATTTATGGATCTGTATGCACTTCATACGCCTTCCACTAGATGTCAACAGTCGGTAGAACGTGGAATGAAGGCTCCAGCAGGAAGTGGGGCCAGATGGGAGCTATTGGAGTGACTGGTCTGGCAGATTGCCAGTTCCTGGCCACGCACACTAGGCATGTGATGTCCATGTTTGCCATGAGTTAAATAGACATGAAGAAATGCTCCGTTTGGGACGTTATTGTATATGTATGATAACAACATCCTAACGATTGATTCTCTACTAATTTTGACCAGTTTATTCAACTAGTAATATAACTTTTTGAACATTTCATCCGACGTTTGCCTTCAATGCGCCGGTGTTTGGACACGTGTACTACACATGCTAGATAAAGTTGCTAATATGAAATAAGTAATGGACGTCGAACAAAAAAAAAGATTTATTGTGGAACTAGGATTCCTGGCATTGCATTCTGATGAAGATATTCAAAGGTAAGGGAATATTTATGATGTAATTTCGTATTTCTGTTGACTCCAACATGGCGGAGAAATATTATTTATATTGAGCGCCGTCTCAGATTATTGCATGGTGTGCTTTTTACAAAAAAAATTTTTTAATCTGACACAGCGCTTGCATTAAGAACCAGTGTATCTTTAATTATATGTAAAACATGTATCTTTCATCAAAGTTTATGATGAGTATTTATGTTAGATGACGGGGCTCTCTAAAATTTCTCTGGATATTTTGGAGCCATTTCTGAACATGGCGGCAATGTAAACCAAGATTTGTGGCTATAAATATGCACATTATCAAACAAAACATAAATGTGTTGTGTAACATGATGTCATATGAGTGTCTTCTGATGAAGATATTCAAAGGTTAGTGATTAATTTTATCTCTATTTCTGGGTTTTGTGAAAACTATCTTTGCTGGGAAAAATGGCGTTGTGTTTTTGGGATTTGGTGGTGAGCTAACATAAATATATGTTGTGTTTTCGCTGTAAAACATTTTAAAAATCGGACAGGTTGGCTGGATTCACAAGATGTTTATCTTTCATTTGCTGTATTGGACTTGTTAATGTGTGAAAGTTAAATATTTCCCAAAAATATTTTTGAATTTCGCGCGCTGCCTTTTCAGCGGAATGTTGGGGGGGGTTCCGCTAGCGGAACATGTGTCCTAGAAAGGTTTAACAACATGATACAAACGTGGACTTTTCTAACAATGTTGACATTTAATCCATCTCTGTGTCAATAATTCATAGGATACGTATATACGATAGGACAATTGCTGGTGATTTTGAGAAACATCTAAAAGCAGTTCACAAAACAACTCCAATCCTGCTCTCACATTACTGTATCTCACTCAAATAGATTTGTGACAGAAAAATCATTATACAATTCAAACGTAATTCAACTACAAATGATAAACGTCTCATCTCTCTCTTTTGCTCTACTAGACATTCTCTTTGGCACGAGCCCATGGTGTTGGTGGTGTGGTTGGTAGCTGGGTCTTTGTCAGAATGTGTTTCCTCTGTAAAGTGGCCAAATAAACCCATAGATAGGCTCTAAACAAAAGCATCTGTTTCTCTCAGAAGGAATCCCCACAGGTTGTGGTTTCATATCTGCTCATGGGTCCTTAAGGTTTTAAAAGAAATTACAACAGTTTAACTGGCAACACTTTCTTCGGAAAGTATTCAGACCCCTTGACCTTTTCCACATTTTGTTACATTACAGCCTTGTTCTAAAATCGATTAAATATAAAAAATTCTCAGCAATCTACACACAATATCCCATAATGGCAAAGCGAAAACAGGTTTTTAGACATTTTTGCTAATGTATTAAAAAAGAAAAACAGAAAGGCCCCCCAAAAAATAACTTGTTTCAAAAAATTCCCCTCCCCCAAAAAACAGAAAAGTGGTGCGTGCAAATGTATTTACCCCCTTTGCTATGAAGCCCCTAAATAAGATCTGGTGCAACCAATTACCTTCCGAAGTCACATAATTAGTTAAATAAAGTCCACCTATGTGCAATCTAAGTGTCACTAGAAGGCATGTGGGAGACACCTCCAAACATATGGAGGAAGGGACTCTGGACAGATGAGAATAAAATTAGCTTTTTGGCCTTCAAGTAAAACGCTACGCCTGGCACAAACCCAATACCTCATCACCCTGAGAACCTCATCACCCTGAGACCATGTCCCCACAGTGAAACATGGTGGTGGCAGCATCATGCTGTAGGGATGTTTTTGTCGGCAGGGACTGGGAAACTGGTCAGAATTGAAGGAATGATGGATGGAGCTAAATACAGGGACATCTCTCTGGCACCAAAAGTTTAAAAAGTGTTGATAGGGGACAGAATGCGGTCGGATCATCACATAATTGGCATATATATTACTCTTACAGAATTTCCACGTGGGCGAGGATATTGGAAATTTAATCAAAGCTTACTAGATGATAAATTGTTTAGAACTAGGACATAAGAAATTATAACTGACTTTTTCAGACATAACATAGGTACAGCAGAACCCCTTATTGTATGGGACACTATTAAGTGTGCCTTTAGAGGCCATGCAATTCAGTACTCATCTATAAAACAACAGCAATTTAGATCAAAAGAGTCCATATTAACAAAGGAAATTGAAGGACTAACAGTAAAGTTAGATAGCGATAAAAACCGTACCATAGAGGCACAGAATAAGTTAGAGGAAAAACAAAAAGAAATGGAGGAACTTATTCAAGAAAGATCCAGTGTAATATATTATAAAAAATAAAGCGAACTGGATGGAATATGGGGAAAAATGCACCAAATTCTTTTTCAATCTTCAATGTAGAAATGCTGCCTTGGATACATTGGAGATAACATAAGACAAGTACTGGAAACAATAGAATACTATGAAATATCGGGGACACCAGGCCTGGTTTTCATAGCTGATTTTGAAAAGGCTTTTGATAAAGTTGAGTTTATTTTTATTTTTCAGTAAAAGTGCCGGTTTTAGCCAGCCAGTTAATTTTCAACGGCAGTCGACTGAAGTACGACTGGAGTTTATATATAAATGCCTAGAATATTTCAATTTTGGGGAATCTCTTATAAAATGGGTTAAAGTTATGTATAGTAACCCTAGGTGTAAAATAGTAAATAATGGCTACATCTCAGAAAGTTTTAAACTATTTAGAGGAGTAAAACAAGGTTGTCCACTATCGGCATATCTATTTATTATTGCCATCGAAATGTTAGCTGTTAAGATTAGATCAAACAATAATATTAAGGGATTAGAAATCCGTGGCTTAAAAACGAAGGTGTCATTGTACGCTGATGATTCATGTTTTCTTTTAAAACCACAATTAGAGTCTCTCTACGGCCTCTTAGAGGATCTAGATACTTTTGCTATCCTCTCTGGATTAAAACCAAATTATGATAAATGTACCATATTACGTATTGGATCACAAAAAAATGCACATTTTACATTACCATGTAGTTTACCAATTAAATTGTCTGACGGAGGTGTGGACATACTCGGTATACAAATCCCAAAAGAAAGAAATGATCTCACTCCAATAATTTTTTTTGAAAGTTAGCAAAAATAGATAAGATCTTGCTACCATTAAATATTAAAGCATTAGACCTCTCACTAAAGGCATCAGTCATACAAAAGTTATACAACAGTTATACCTAAATCCAAACTGGTTCTCTAGAAAATTGGTACGAATGTCTCATCCTATGTTCAAGAAGGGCCTTTTTCCTTTTATTCAAATTACACCTGCTCACTTTCGGTTGTTTGAAAAGGAAATAATCTCCAAAATATCTTTATTTTTAAACAAGCCTTAGAAAGTTGGTTGCAATTTCAGTTTAATCCACCTGAAAGGACGGAACAAATAGTACAACAAATATTATGGTTAAATTCAAATATACTAATTGATTAAAAAAACTGTATTTATCGAAGAAAAGTTTAAAAAAGGTATAATTTTTGTAAATTATATCATAAATAGGACTGGTGGAGTTATGTCACACATGCAGCTAACACAGACATATGGAAATGTCTGCTCTAACCAAAATTACAACCAATTAATTGCAGCATTACCACAAAAATGGAAGAGGCAAGTAGAAGGGGAAAAAAGTAAGGAACTTGTATGTCGGCCCTGTATTAAAGAACATAAATTGTTAAAGAAAAGTGTGATAAACAAAAACATATACCAATTTCATTTAAGGACCAAAAAACTGACAGCTGTGCCATATAAATTGCAAAATAGTTGGGAAGAGATTTTCGATGTACCCATTCAATGGCACATGGTTAATGAATTGATACGCAAAACAACGCCGGATTCAAAACTTCACATTTTTAAATTTAAATTACTATACAAGATTCTTGCAACTAATAGAATGTTATATATATGGGTGATACAATCTTCCCAGCTCTGCAGATTCTGCTGTGAGGAGGCAGAGTCATTAGATAGTTTATTTTGGTATTGTCCATATGTAGCTCGTTTTTGGTCACAGGTCCAGGAATGACTGAAGAATTGCAACATTTGCCTAGAACTAACGCTACAGATAGCAATACTGGGTGATTTGAAAAGCCATAGTCAATCAATCAATAATATAGTAATTATTTTAGCAAAAAAATTTATTTTTAATTTACAATCTGTAGGAGCTATGAGAATAGGAAGGTTCAATTATTTTGTGAAGCATCACAGCACAGTTGAAAAATATATGGCAAATAGAAATCTGAAATGGATGGTGTTGGGAGATAGATGGGAGGGGTTGAATGGGGCTGAAGGTTGGGACTAATAACAAGATAAACAATGTAAAACATACGGATCTGTAAAATGTATATAGGTTCGGAACTTTTGCGAAATAGCACAGTTACAAATAGAAATCAAACTGGATGGAAATTAGAAATAGAGGAAGGACTAAGAACAAACAGGAGAGAACTATTGTAAAGTAGACTGTGTCTGTAAAATGTGTATAAGATGTATAAATTGAAGGTAAAAGCAGAAGTGTTTATTCGTTTACTCCAATTGGGGGATCGGTGGTAGGGTTTGCGGGGAATATAAAACATAAATATAAAAATAAAGGTATATTCTTTAAAAAAGTATGTATGTCTATATAGGTATGTGTATGTATATATGTGTATATGTATGCATGCGTGTATGGATATATATATTTACCCCAAAAATATGGAGGATTGGAAATTATGCAGACAATTACATTGATGGAAGCAACATTCTTTCCGCAATATTAAGCTGATCCACCCCTTAAAAGAATAAATAAAAAAATAAAAAAATAAAACACAGGGACATTCTTGAGGGAAACCTGTTTCAGTCTTCCAAAGATTTGAGACTGGGACGGAGGTTCACTTTCCAGCAGGACAATGACCCTAAGCATACTGCTAAAGCAACACTCAAGTGGTTTAAGGGGAAACATTTAACTGTCTTGGAATGGCCTTGTCAAAGCTCAAACTTCAATCCAATTGAGAATCTGTGGTATGACTTAAAGATTGCTGTATACCAACGGAATCCATCCAACTTGTAGGAGCTGGAAGAGTTTTGCCTTGAAGAATGGGCAAAAATCCCAGTGGCTAGATTTGCCGAGACATACCCCAAGAGACTTGCAGATGTAATTGCTGCAAAATGTGTCTCTACAAAACATAGACTTTGGGGGTGGATAGTTATGCACACTCATGTTTTCAGTTATTTGTCTTATTTCTTGTTTGTTTAACCTGTCTAGGATCAGCGTGGCGCTAGCGGCACTCCCCCCCCCCCCCCACTGAAAAACCAGTGCCGCGAAATTCAAAAAAAATATTTTTTTTAAATATTTAACTTTCACACATTAAAGTCCAATACAGCTAATGAAAGACACAGATCTTATGAATCCAGTCAACATTTCCGATTTTTAAAATGTTTTACAGGGAAGACACAATATGTAAAGATGTACATCTATTACCTAAAAAACACATTAGCATATTCCACCATCTTTTATTTGTCCACCAACACCAGTAGCCATCACCAATTCGGCTAAACTAAGATATTTATAGCCCCTAACCAACAAAAAAACTCATTAGATGACAGTCTGATAACATATTTATGGTATGGGATAGGTTTTGTTAGAAAAAAGTGCATATTTCAGGTATATGGCATAGTTTACAATTGCACCCACCATCACAAATGGACTAGAATAATTACAATGAGCAACGTGTTTACCTAACTACTAATCATCAAACATTTCGTAAAAATACACAGCATACACGAATCGAAAGACA
Organism: Salvelinus fontinalis; assembly: GCF_029448725.1. NCBI lineage: Eukaryota > Metazoa > Chordata > Actinopteri > Salmoniformes > Salmonidae > Salvelinus > Salvelinus fontinalis. The sequence goes on from NC_074687.1 coordinate 22,448,332, forward strand.
CAGATCCTGTGAATACAGACAATATTTCAGATTTTCTAAGTGTCTTACAGCGAAAACACAATAAATCGTTATATTAGCTTAGCACATAGCAATTAGCAGCCCAGCATTGATTCTAGCCAAAGTGAGCGATAAAAGTCAACATCGCCAAAAGATATTAATTTTTTCACTAACCTTCTCAGAATTCTTCCGATGACACTCCTGTAACATCACATTACAACATGCATATACAGTTTGATCGAAAATGTTTATATTTAGCCACCAAAATCATGGTTAGACAATGTGAAATGTAGACAAGCTGGTAAAGAAAACGTCCTTGCGCCACTTAGACAGTGATCTACTCTTATACATAAATACTCATAAACGTGACTAAAAAATATAGGGTGGACAGGGATTGATAGACAATTTAATTCTTAATACAATTGCGTTATTACATTTTTTAATTTATCCTTACTTTTCAATACAGTTTGCGCCAAGCGAAGCTACGTCAAAAAACATGGCGTCCTAAGCCACTAAAATGTTTCGACAGAAACACGATTTATCATAATAAAAATGTCCTACCTTGAGCTGTTCTTCCATCAGTATCTTGGGCAAAGGATCCTTTCTTGGGAGAAATCGTCTTTTGGTGGAAAGCTGTCCTCTTGCCATGTGGAAATGTCAACTACGTTCGGGATGAACTGAAAAGCGTGACCAACTTTTCACATCGTTGCAAAAATAAATGTCCCAAAATCGCACTAAACGGATATAAATTGCTATAAAACGCTTTAAATTAACTACTTTGTGATGTTTGTAACTCCTATAACGAGTGAAAAGATGACCGGAGAAATATAACAGGCTAAACTAATGCTTGGAACAGGAGAGGGTCGGTGTCTTCCACGCGCGTTACGCAGCAAGAAAAGACTTGCTAGCTAAAGGTTTTTTTCATTTGTAGGGCCTGTGAACGAGCAATCGAGCCCGTTGGAATCGTCATCACGTAAAGGCATCCAGGGGAAGACGTAAGAAGTGTCCGTATAGTCATAGCAACGACAGTGCCCGTTTAAATGACTTCAGAAAAGTGGCCAACGTTTCTCAAATCTGACTCCATGTCAGGGAAATTGCTGTAGAATGGGCTCTGTTCCACTTAGAGACAAAATTTCAACTCCTATAGAAACTATAGACTGTTTTCTATCCAATAATAATAATAATATGCATATTGTACGATCAAGGATTTTGTGGGAAGCCGTTTAAAAAATTAGCCACATTAGCATAAATAGTCTAAACAGCGCCCCCATCCCCAACAGGTTAACAATAAAAAATATTTTGCATCTTCAAAGTGGTAGGCATGTTGTGTAAATCAAATGATACAAACCCCTAAAAATCCATTTTATTTCCAGGTTGTAAGGGAACAAAATAGGAAAAATGCCAAGGGGGGGGTGAATACTTTGGCAAGCCCCTGTAATTGGTGCACCCCACACTGCATCAAGTTCAGTTTGTAGGCACTGTCACAGGCATCATATCTGTTCCTTTGATTCAGTAAGGTGCTCTCTAGCTTGCCTCAGCCCTTGTCCACCTTGCATCTCCGTTATCCCCCTACTCACATTACCTCTGTCATCTCACACACACACATATTGTCCATGAGGTTAGCCCATAAGGACATAGTCGTCTGCGCAGTCTTCAATGATTGACGGCTGGTGGGCTGGGCCAGTTGGAAGGTTAACGATGGCGTAGTCACAATCGTTATCTCCGGAATCTACGATGAATCCTGTTGTCTTGGTGTTGTTATGGTCGATGGTGGCATATGTCACATCCTCTTCCTGTGACAATATGGAAACCATGAAGTGAAACAAAGGGTATATTGTCTTGAATGAGCTACCTTTCCTTTTTCCTTTATGATTAGGCCCAGGAATTATCCCTATCCATGTGATCTGATCAGGAAAAACTGCAGAACTAAATATAATATTGTTTTATCAATTAATCCTCTCCCATGACCACTGATCTGGTGAGAATGTATCACAGGTGAATTGGAAAATTTTGGTCTGACAGGATGCTTCTGTACTTGAGTATTGACCGACAGTAAAAAGGAAACATTTGAATGATTGAACACACCACACACACATCAGCTGTATATTTCAGGCAGAGGTTTTGATTTGAATATGATCTAATTCTGTGTACAGTTCTTAGACCATGTGAATACAGCCTTTCATACCACAGACACCAGCTCTCACAAGACATGCAAAACAAGTGAAACACTGTGAACTTGACCTGATATTCCACAGCTATCATGGATCATCCTATGACAACTTTCGCAAATTATTTGAAGAGCCATCAAAAAATGTCTAACTGTGATCCAGAGAGAGTCAGAATTATACACACACACACACATGCATGTACAAACACACACACATGTATGCACACACAGTCCACAGGAGGCTGCTGAGGGGAGAACGGCTCATAATAATGGCCGGAAGGGAGCAGATGGAATGGCATCACACACATGGAAACCATGTGTTTGAAGTATTTGATACCATTCCACTGATTCCGCTTCAGCCATTACCACAAACCCGTTCTCCCCAACTAAGGTGCCACCAACCTCCTGTGACGCACACACAGCTTGAATGCAATTTGCCTGCATTTACTCAACTCAGTGTCATATAATCATAGTGTATGGACATGCCAAATATTGGTTGTACTTTTCATACCTTGTTGTCTGGGCTGCTATGATTATCCCCGTTATCTTCTGCAAAGAAGTGGACATGTAGCAATCTCTTCATTAAATTATAACACATACTTTGAAGTATAACAAGAAAATGTGACATGTTTTTACAAAAGTAGTATGTTTTACCATCTTCATTTTTCTTCTTCCTGAATAAACCAGAGGACAAACTTTAGAATTCACTACTCAGTCTTAAAACAGAGAAGTGTTAATTTAAATAACTACTCGGTCTTAAAACAGAGAAGTGTTAATTTAAATAACTACTCACTCTTACAACAGAGAAGTGTAAATTAAAATAACTACTCACTCTTACAACAGAGAAGTGTAAATTGAATTGCTCACCCAACAGAAATAGGAGAGAGCGATGATACAATATGTGCACTTCAAATAAAAACACACTGCTAATAAAGACTTGACCACACTGCAAAGTACATTTTTAAAGAACTTCCTTTAAGATGCTGCCAGACAGGCCTAGTCTACTTATCACTATTGCTGCAACAGGAATCTTTGTACACATGCTTGTATATGTATTCTGAGGACAAATGCCTGTTCTTCTCTGAGATCAACATTAATGTCATGCACACTTTGATTACTGACTCTTTACAAAGGAGATCAACTACAGCGGGACAGTTGTGAAAGAAGCAGAGCACAATGCAAAAACAATCCAAACGTGTCTGTGTTCCCCAGGGAGCACTCACCTCAGTGTTCCACACATGTAGTTTCCCATGGTGAGTTAGCTGATCCGAGGAGCCGGAATGGAGCACCCTCAGAACATATCAGGTGTTGAGGTCACTGTGCACAGGCGCCGGTTGGCACGACAACTCTGCTCTGTTGCACTTAACGTTCAAGTGGCATTGCCTCAGCCCCCGCTCTGACAGCATGATAGAGTGAGGAAGAACATAGAGAGAGAGAGCGAGAGAGATACAATGGTCTGTTTGTGTAATATACATATTTCCTGTGCTATATTTCCAGCAGCTCTTTATCACAACTAATAGAACTAACTTACACACCACCCTCCCACCCACCCACCCAGACTCACACACACACACACACACACACACACACACACACACACACACACACACACACACACACACACACACACACACACACACACACACACACACACACACACACACACACACACACACACACACACACACACACACACACACACACACACCCAGACACACCCAGACACACCCAGACACACACACACAAATGGGTGTTGGTGACTAGGAGCATAATGTGAGAAAGCAGGACTATCTATGTCAAGCTTTGCATGATGTCCATGCAAATATTTAAATGAATTGTCTAAACCCAAAATAGGTTCCATTTAAGAGTAGAGAGCATCACTTACCTGCAAATGGAGCTGAAATAGAATCAACAGGGAGAATATTGTCATAGTCCCGTGGCTAACAGGATTCACGTTATGTAGCTACTATACAGTAACTGTCATATATTCAGATGTTACTGTATGTGTTGTGGTTCAAAGGATATCAACGGTTCTGTGCGCATGTTCACACACGCACGCACGCACACACACAAGAACATAAACACTTCCTGACTTAGGCAAAACAGTAAATGATCAGTCAGACCAAAGTAATACAGTGTACACAAGTTATACAATGCAATCTCTGTAAATAGTTGCTTTGCAGAAATGTATTTCACTCAGTTGCCAGTCCAGTACTACTGGAGCATGAAGCTATTGAACTGAACCAACAATGTTATCATTTGAGACACTGTCATGCATGTTACAGAAAGTATTTTTGTAACTTGTGTGCACTGTGGAAAATGCTAACTTTAACTGTCACAGCTATATAGCCCCCTCTTCTGGCAATTCAAGGAATTATTTAATTACCACATGCAAAATGTGCACGTGTGCATAGAAGATGAAACAAATGGCAACTTTCTCTCTCTGTCTCAGCCTGGCTTCATCTCAAGTAAACGGACAACGGAGAAGTCAGAGAGTTAACAATGAACATCATCACAGCTGTGTTTGCGGTCATTACTCCACTGACTTTGGTCTCACGTACAGTTGAGACTGAGACATTCAAATGAAAGAAGGAGATATGTAAATATAGCCATTATCTTGATGTGGACTGTAATAATGCTGTGTGTTGTCGTCATAGCTACAGAGTTTTCTTCTGTTGTTATGTGGATGTACTGTATGTAATCTCATTTCATTTGGAGGTCTCACTTCACATGACGGGCCCTAGCCTTGAGCAGTGGTGAAAAAGTACCCTCAAGTAAAAGTTAAAGTCATCCAGTAAAATACTACTTGAGTAAAAGTCTAAAAGTATTTTGTTTTAAATATACTTAAGTATCAAAAGTGAATGTGTAAATCATTTCAGATTCCCTATATTAAGCAAACCAGACAGCACCATTTTCATGTTTTTAAATGTAAGGATAGCCAGGTGCACACTCCAGCACTCAGATCAAACAATCAATCAAGTTTATTTTATATAGCCCTTCGTACATCAGCTAATATCTCGAAGTGCTGTACAGAGACCCAGCCTAAAACCCCAAACAGCTAGAATGCAGGTGTAGAAGCACGGTGGCTAGGAAAAACTCCCTAGAAAGGCCAAAACCTAGGAAGAAACCTAGAGAGGAACCAGGCTATGAGGGGTGGTCAGTCCTCTTCTGGCTGTGCCGGGTGGAGATTATAACAGAACTATGCCAAGATGTTCCAAAATGTTCATAAGTGACAAGCATGGTCAAATAAAAATCATGAATAATTTTCAGTTGGCTTTTCATAGCCGATCATTAAGAGTTGAAAAACAACAGGTCTGGGACAGGTGGCAGTTCCATAACCGCAGGCAGAACAGCTGAAACCGGAACAGCAGCAAGGCCAGGCGGACTGGGGACAGCAAGGAGCCACCACGCCCGGCAGTCCCGACGTATGGTCCCAGGGCTCAGGTCCTCCGAGAGAAAGAAAGAGAGAAGGAGAAAATTAGAGAGAGCCAAGATTTTCAAAATGTTCATAAATGACAAGCATGGTAAAATAATAATCAGGAATAATCTGTTGGCTTTTCATAGCCGATCATTAAGAGTTGAAAACAGCAGGTCTGGGACAGGTAGGGGTTCCGTAACCGCAGGCAGAACAGTTGAAACTGGAATAGCAGCAAGGCCAGGCGGACTGGGGAGAGCAGGGAGTCGTCATGCCCGGTAGTCCTGACGTATGGTCCTAGGGCTCAGTTTCTCAGAGAGAGAGAAAGAAAGAGAGAACGAGAGAATTAGAGAAAGCATACTTAAATTCGCACAGGACACTGGATAAGACAGGAGAAGTACTCCAGGTATAACCAACTGAACCTAGCCCCCCGACACAAACTACTGCAGCATAAATACTGGAGGCTGAGACAGGAGCGGTCAGGAGACACTGTGGCCCCATCCGAAGATACCCCCGGACAGGGCCAAATAGGAAGGATATAACCCCATCCACTTTGCCAAAGCACAGCCCCCGCACCACTGGAGGGATATCTTCAACCACCAACTTATAATCCTGAGACAAGGCCGAGTATAGCCAACAAAGATCTCCACCACAGCACAAACCAAGGAGGGGCGCCAACCCAGACAGGAAGATCACGTCAGTAACTCAACCCACTCAAGTGACGCACCCCTCCCAGGGACGGCATGAAAGAGCACCAGTAAGCCAGTGACTCAGCCCCTGTAATAGGGTTAGAGGCAGAGAATCCCAGTGGAGAGAGGGGAACCGGCCAGGCAGAGACAGCAAGGGCGGTTCGTTGCTCCAGAGCCTTTCCGTTCACCTTCACACTCCTGGGCCAGACTACACTCAATCATATGACCTACTGAAGAGATAAGTCTTCAGTAAAGACTTAAAGGTTGAGACCGAGTCTGCGTCTCTCACATGGGTAGGCAGACTGTTCCATAAAAATGGAGATCTATAGGAGAAAGCCCTGCCTCCCGCTGTTTGCTTAGAAATTCTAGGGACAATTAGGAGGCCTGCGTCTTGTGACCGTAGCGTACGTATTGGTATGTACGGCAGGACCAACTCGGAAAGATAGGTAGGAGCAAGCCCATGTAACGCTTTATAGGTTAACAGTAAAACCTTGAAATCAGCCCTTGCCTTAACAGGAAGCCAGTGTAGGGAAGCTAGCACTGGAGTAATATGATCAAATTTCTTGGTTCTAGTCAGGATTCTAGCAGCCGTATTTAGCACTAACTGAAGTTTATTTAGTGCTTTATCCGGGTAGCCTGAAAGTAGAGCATTGCAGTAGTCTAACCTAGAAGTAACAAATGCATGGATTAATTTTTCTGCATCATTTTTGGACAGAAAATTTCTGATTTTTGCAATGTTACGTAGATGGAAAAAAGCTGTCCTTGAAACAGTCTTGATATGTTCGTCAAAAGAGAGATCAGGGTCAAGAGTAACGCCGAGGTCCTTCACAGTTTTATTTGAGACGACTTTACAACCATCAAGATTAATTGTCCGATTTAACAGAAGATCTCTTTGTTTCTTGGGACCTAGAACAAGCATCTCTGTTTTGTCCGAGTTTAAAAGTAGAACGTTTTCAGCCATCCACTTCCTTATGTCTGAAACACAGGCTTCTAGCGAGGGCAATTTTGGGGCTTCACCATGTTTCATTGAAATGTACAGCTGTGTGTCATCCGCATTGCAGTGAAAGTTAACATTATGTTTTCGAATAACATCCCCAAGAGGTAAAATATATAGTGAAAACAATAGTGGTCCTAAAACGGAACCTTGAGGAACACCGAAATGCACAGTTGATTTGTCAGAGGACAAACCATTCACAGAGATAAACTGATATCTTTCCGACAGGTAAGATCTAAACCAGGCCAGAACTGGTCCGTGTAGACCAATTTGGGTTTCCAGTCTCTCCAAAAGAATGTGGTGATCGATGGTGTCAAAGGCAGCACTAAGGTCTAGTAGCACGAGGACAGATGCAGAGCCTCGGTCTGACGCCATTAAAAGGTCATTTACCACCTTCACAAGTGCAGTCTCAGTGCTATGATGGGGTCTAAAACCAGACTGAAGCATTTCGTATACATTGTTTGTCTTCAGAAAGGCAGTGAGTTGCTGCGCAACAGCTTGTTCTAAAATTTTTGAGAGGAATGGAAGATTCGATATAGGCCGATAGTTTTTTATATTTTCCGGGTCAAGGTTTGGCTTTTTCAAGAGAGGCTTTATCACTGCCACTTTTAGTGAGTTTGGTACACATCCGGTGGATAGAGAGCTGTTTATTATGTTCAACATAGGATGGCCAAGCACAGGAAGCAGCTCTTTCAGCAGTTTAGTAGGAATAGGATCCAGCATGCAGCTTGAAGGTTTAGAGGCCATGATTATTTTCATCATTGTGTCAAGAGATATAGTACTAAAACACTTAAGTGTCTCTCCCGATCCCAGGCCCTGGCAGAGCTGTGCAGATCCAGGACAGCTAAGCCCTGAAGGAATACGCATATTCAAAGAGGAGTCCGTAATTTGCTTTCTAATGGTCATGATCTTTTCCTCAAAGAAGTTCATGAATTTATTACTGCTGAAGTGAAAGCCATCCTCTCTTGGGGAATGCTGCTTTTTAGTTAGCTTTGCAACAGTATCAAAAATAAATTTTGGATTGTTCTTATTTTCCTCGATTAAGTTGGAAAAGTAGGATGATCGAGCTGCAGTGAGGGCTCTTCAGTACTGCACGGTACTGTCTTTCCAAGCTAGTCGGAAGACTTCCAGTTTGGTGTGGCGCCATTTCCGTTCCAATTTCCTGGAAGCTTGCTTCAAAGCTCGGGTATTTTCTGTATACCAGGGAGCTAGTTTCTTATGACAAATGTTTTTCGTTTTTAGGGGTGCAACTGCATCTAGGGTATTGCGCAAGGTTAAATTGAGTTCCTCAGTTAACCTTTCACGAGTATCTACCCCGGGTCCGGGTTCACCCCCCCCCCCCCCCCCCCCCCACACTGAGTAGCATAGCCTAGCATAGCGTCACAATTAAATAGTAGCATCTAAATATCATTAAATCACAAGTCCAAGACACCTAATGAAAGATACAGATCTTGTGAATAAAGCCACCATTTCAGATTTTTTAAATGTTTTACAGGGAAGACAAAATATGTAAATCTATTAGCTAACCACGTTAGCAAAAGACACCACTTTTCTAACTCCATCAGTTTCTTACTCCATCAGGTGCTATCACCAATTCGGCTAAACTAAGATATTGATAGCCACTAACCAAGAAAAAAACTCATCAGATGACAGTCTGATAACATATTTATGGTATGGGATAGGTTTTGTTAGAAAAATGTGCATATTTCAGGTAGATATCATAGTTTACAATTGCACCCACCATCACAAATGGACTAGAATAAATACATAGAGCAACGTGTTTACCTAATTACTAATCATCAAACATTTCGTAAAAATACACAGCATACACTAATCGAAAGACACAGATCCTGTGAATACAGACAATATTTCAGATTTTCTAAGTGTCTTACAGCGAAAACACAATAAATCGTTATATTAGCATACCACATATGCAAACGTTACCAGAGCATTGATTCTAGCCAAAGAGAGCGATAACGTAAACATCGCCAAAATATATTAATTTTTTCACTAACCTTCTCAGAATTCTTCAGATGACACTCCTGTAACATCACATTACAACATACATATACAGTTTGTTCGAAAATGTGCATATTTAGCCACCAAAATCATGGTTAGACAATGACAAAAGTTGCCCAGCTGGTCAGACAATGTCGTGCGCCATATTAGACAGTGATCTAGTCGTATACATAAATACTCATAAACGTGACTAAAAAATATAGGGTGGACAGCGATTGATAGACAATTTAATTCTTAATACAATCGCTGATTTACATTTTTTAAATTATCCTTACTTTTCAATACAGTTTGCGCCAAGCGAAGCTACGTCAAACAAAATGGCGTCATAAGCATTAACATTTCTCGACAGAAACACGATTTATCATAATAAATTGTTCCTACTTTGAGCTGTTCTTCCATCAGAATCTTGGGCAAAGAATCCTTTCTTGGGTCTAATCGTCTTTTGGTCGAAAGCTGTCCTCTTGCCATGTAGAAATGCCCATTGCGTTCGGCATGAACTGGAACCGTGCCCAGAGATTCACAGTGTCTCAGAAATAAATGTCCCAAAATCGCACTAAACGGATATAAATTGCTATAAAACGGTTAAAATTAACTACCTTATGATGTTTTTAACTCCTATAATGAGTAGAAACATGACCGGAGAAATATAACTGGCTACACTAATGCTTGGAAAAAGAGCAGGTCGGTGTCCACCGCGCGCCCGACGCCTCTGGAAAAGAGTTCCTACCTACACGTGTTTTTGTTTTATAGGGGCTGTGATTGCGCAATCGATACCATTCAAATCGTCATCACGTAAAGGCATCCAGGGGAAGACGTAAGCAGTTTCCGTATCCTGATAGCGTTCACAGTGGCCTTTAAACTGAATTTTTGTGTTGTCTGAGAATTTATAGCACGACTTTTGATGCTCCTTGGTTGGGGTCTGAGCAGATTATTTGTTGCGATTGCAAACGTAATAAAATGGTGGTCCGATAGGCCAGGATTATGTGGGAAAACATTAAGATCTACAACATTTATTCCATGGGACAAAACTAGGTCCAGAGTATGACTGTGGCAGTGAGTAGGTCCAGAGACATGTTGGACAAAACCCACTGAGTCGATGATGGCTCCGAAAGACTTTTGGAGTGGGTCTGTGGACTTCTCCATATGAATATTAAAATCACCAAAAATTAGAATATGATCTGCTATGACTACAAGGTCTGATAGGAATTCAGGGAACTCAGAGAGGAATGCTGTATATGGCCCAGGAGGCCTGTAAACAGTAGCTATAAAAAGTGATTGAGTAGGCTGCATAGATTTCATGACTAGAAGCTCAAAAGACGAAAACGTCTTTGTTTTTTTTGTAAATTGAAATTTGCTATCATCAATCTTAGCAACACCTCCGCCTTTGCGGGATGCACGGGGGATATGGTCACTAGTGTAACCAGGAGGTGAGGCCTCATTTAACACAGTAAATTCATCAGGATTAAGCCATGTTTCAGTCAGGCCAATCACATCAAGATTATGATCAGTGATTAGTTCATTGACTATGACTGCATTTGAAGTGAGGGATCTAACATTAAGTAACCCTATTTTGAGATGTGAGGTATCATGATCTCTTTCAATAATGGCTGGAATGGAGGAGGTCTTTATCCTAATAAGATTGCTAAGGCGAACACCGCCGTGTTTAGTTTTGCCCAACCTAGGTCGAGGCACAGACACAGTCTCAATGGGTATGGGTATGGCTGAGCTGACTACACTGACTGTGCTATTGGCAGACTCCACTAAGCTGGCAGGTTGGCTAACAGCCTGCTGCCTGGCCTGCACCCTATTTCATTGTGGGGCTAAAGGAGTTAGAGCCCTATCTATGTTGGTAGATAAGATGAGAGCACCCCTCCAGCTAGGATGGAGTCCGTCACTCCTCAGCAGGTCAGGCTTGGTCCTGTTTGTGGGTGAGTCCCAGAAAGAGGGCCAATTATCTACAAATTCTATCTTTTGGGAAGGGCAGAAAACAGTTTTCAACCAGCGTTTGAGTGCTGAGACTCTGCTGTAGAGCTCGTCACTCCCCCTAACTGGGAGGGGGCCAGAGACAATTACTCGATGCCGACACATCTTTCTAGCTGATTTACACGCTGAAGCTATGTTGCACTTGGTGACCTCTGACTGTTTCATCCTAACATCGTTCGTGCCGACGTGGATAACAATATCTCTATACTCTCTACACTCGCCAGATTTAGATTTAGCCAGCACCATCTTTAGATTAGCCTTAACGTCGGTAGCCCTGCCCCCTGGCAAACAGTGTATGATCGCTGGGTGATTCGTTTTAAGTCTAATACTGCGGGTAATGGAGTCGCCAATGACTAGGGTTTTCAATTTGTCAGAGCTAATGGTTGGAGCCTTCGGCGTCTCAGACCCCGTAGCTGGAGGAGTAGAGACAAGAGAAGACTCAGCCTCAGACTCCGACTCGCTACATAATGGGGATAACCGGTTGAAAGTTTCTGTCGGCTGAATGAGCGACACCAGTTGAGCATTCCTACAGCATTTCCCTCCAGAAGCCATGAGAAAGTTGTCCGGCTGCGGGGACTGTGCGGGGGGTTTATACTAACGTTACTATCTGTACTTACTGGTGGCACAGACGCTGTTTCTTCCTTTCCTACACTGAAATTACCCTTGCTATCATAAATCTTAGCAACACCTCCGCCTTTGCGGGATGCACGGGGGATATTACCCATCTCAGGATCAGAAGTGGAAGTGAGTGAGCTGAGAGTACAGGAAGCTGACGTAGAACAACCAGGCAGTCTGTGTGAGACTCTATGATGATGTGATATCATTTTCATTCAATTGTATCAGCTGTGTAACAACTATTTGACTGTCTTTTAAATAATATCTCTTGAGGCAGAAAGTTAAATAAGACATTTATTTCAACTGTAGCTATTGAATACATCTCAGTTACTTAAATAAATACACTACTCAAGAACAGAACAGTGCTTCACTAAATAATTTACAAGAAAAATGCTGCTCTTGTAACTTACTATAAGGGTCTGGAGGAAAACAGTAGCCACTGATGAGCTCTGATAGTGACAAAACGGAAAGGATTAGTCATCAGGTGGATGTTTCTTACCACTGGGGTGGTGTAGTTGCTAAATTAAAGCTAGCAGCATGGTCGATCTGGCATCTGCATTGGCCGTACAGCATTTACTGCGATGCAGCCTCTGCAGAAGTCAGGGCATTCATACGTCTTGCACTTCGCGGTGCAGAGCAGAGTTGTTGTGAAGGAAGTTGTCAACGAAGGGTATTCGTGTTTATACATGACGTACCACCACCACCTACCGCCAACCAATCATGTTCATGCGGAGCTATACAGAGTTATATGAAGCCCTCTACAAAGCTGCAGAATTTGGGAGGCACACGGCATTGCTGTACAGAGCTTGATTTGGCCTCCACAGACCTCTGGAGGCTCCACGATAGCGCCACACCCTCCATACGGAGAAAGATGGGTACCGGTAGCTAATTTAACCTTTTAATGCAGTGGGCTAAATCAGGGTCAGAGTGTTTCTTGGTAGTCTTAAACTAATCTACTTTTAAACAACAGTATACATCCCACACACATGGTTATGGGCTTAGAAAAAGAGGACACCTGTTCCATTTCATATATATAATGTAACAGTTACATTTTTCTTTCACCTTTATTTAAATAGGTAGTCTAGTTGAGAACAAGTTCTCATTTACAACTGCGACCTGGCCAAGATAAAGCAAAGCAGTGCGACACAAACAACAACACAGAGATACACATGGAATAAACAAGCATACAGTCAGTAACACAATAGAAAAAATAAAGTCTATATACAGTGTGTGCAAATGACGTGAGGAGGTGAGGCAATAAATAGACCATAGTAGCTGTCACGTTCTGACCATAGTTCTTGTGTGTTTTGCTTGTTTTAGTGTTGGTCAGGACGTGAGCTGGGTGGGCATTCTATGTTGTGTGTCTAGTTTGTCTGTTTCTATGTTTGGCCTAATTTGGTTCTCAATCAGAGGCAGGTGTTTTGTGTTGTCTCTGATTGGGAATCACATATAGGTGTCTTGTTTTGTGTTGGGGTTTGTGGGTGGTTGTCTCCTGTCTCTGTGTTTTCTCTGCACCAGCTAGGACTGTATCGATTTGCCACATTTATTATTTTGTTATTTGTAAGTGTTCACAGTTTCGTATTAAACATGTTGAGCACTGGCTATGCTGCGTGTTGGTCCGATCCCTGCTCGTGAAGAGGAGGAAGGCTGCCATTACAGTAGCGAAGTACAGTGGGGCAAAAACATTTCTGGATTTTATTTTCTCATTTTGTTTGTCATAGTTGAAGTGTACCTATGATGAAAATTACAGGCCTCCCTCATCTTTTTAAGTGGGAGAACTCTCACAATTGGTGGCTGACTAAATACTTTTTTGCCCCACTGTAATTACAATTTAGCAAATTAACACTGGAGTGATAGAGGAAACCAGAAATACTGGTGTCAAAAGAGCAGAAAAGTAAATCAAAACAATTTGGGGATGAGGTAGATAGATTGGGTGGGCTATTTACAGATGGACTATGTACAGTTGCAGTTATCAGTTAGCTGCTCAGATGGCTGATTTTTAAAGTTAGTGAGGGAAATGTAAGTCTCCAGCTTCAGCGATTTTTGCAATTCGTTCCAGTCATTGGTAGCAGAGAACTGGAAGGAAAGGCGGCCAAAGGGGGTGTTGGCTTTGGGGATGACTGTAGCACCTGCTACGGGTGAGTGTTGATATCGTGACCAATGAGCTGAGATAAGGCGGAGCTTTACCTAGCATTGACTTATAGATAACCTGGAGCCAGTGGGTCTGGCGACGAATATGTAGCGAGGGCCAGCCGATTAGAGCATACAGGTCGCAGTGGTGGGTGGAATATGGGGCTTTGGTGACAAAACAGATGGCACTGTGATAGACTGCATCCAATTTGCTGAGTAGAATGTTGGAGGCTATTTTGTAAATGACATCGCCGAAGTCGAGGATCGGTAGGATAGTCAGTTTTACTAGGGTATGTTTGGCGGCGTGAGTGAAGAAGGCTTTGTTGCGGAATAGAAAGCCAATTCTAGATTTAATTTTGGATTGGAGATGTTTAATATGAGTTTGGAAGGAGAGTTTACAGTCTAGCCAGTCACCTAGGTATTTGTATTCAATTTTGAGTTTGCATCCCAATATTACACTTTATATACAGTACCAGTCAAAGGATGGGACACACCTACTCATTCCAGGTTTTTTCCTTAATTTTCACAATATTCTACAATGTAGAATAATACTGAAGACATCAAAACCATGAAATAACAAACATGGAATCATGAAATAACCAAAAAAGTGTTAATCAAATCAAAATATATTTTATATTTGGTATTCTTCAAAGTAGCCACCCTTTGCCTTGATGAAAGCTTTGCACACTCTTGGCATTCTCTCAACCAGCTTCAGGTGGTAGTCAGCTGGAATGCATTTGATCCCCTCTACAAGACACGGAACCCCACTAATCTACCGACGGAAACGCACGAGATGTCTAAAAATAGACCTCCATCCTATGCTATCTTGCTACCGATAGCCATCTACCCGGCCAGCTGTCTGGATTGCCGTGACCCCAACCAACCTCTACTCACTGTACCCTTATTGATCACTCGATTAAGCATGCCTCTCCTTAATGTAAATATGCCTTGTCCATTGCTGTTCTGGTTAGTGTTTATTGGCTTACTTCACGATAGGGCCTCTAGCCCTGCTCACTATACCATATCCAACCTTTCAGTTCCACCACCCACATATGCGATGACATCACCTGGTTTCAATGATGTTTCTAGAGACAATATCTCTCTCATCATCACTCAATACCTAGGTTTACCTCCACTGTATTCACATCCTACCATACCTTTGTCTGTACATTATTCCTTGAAGCTATTTTATCGCCCCCAGAAACGTCCTTTTACTCTCTGTTCTAGACGTTCTAGACGACCAATTCTCATAGCTTTTAGCCGTACCCTTATCCTACTCCTCCTCTGTTCCTCTGGTGATGTAGAGGTGAATCCAGGCCCTGCAGTACCTAGCTCCACTCCTATTCCCCAGGCGCTCTCTTTTGATGACTTCTGTAACCGTAATAGCCTTGGTTTCATGCATGTTAACATTAGAAGCCTCCTCCCTAAGTTTGTTTTGTTCACTGCTTTAGCACACTCTGCCAACCCGGATGTTTTAGCCGTGTCTGAATCCTGGCTTAGAAAGACCACCAAAAATTCTGACATTTTCATCCCCAACTACAAGATTTTCAGACAAGATAGAACGGCCAAAGGGGGCGGTGTTGCAATCTACTGCAAAGATTGCCTGCAGAGTTCTGTTTTACTATCCAGGTCTGTTCCCAAACAATTTGAACTTCTACCTTTAAAAATCCACCTCTCTAAAAACAAGTCTCTCACCGTTGCCACCTGCTATAGACCACCCTCTGCCCCCAGCTGTGCTCTGGACACCATATGTGAAATGATTGCCCCCCATCTATCTTCAGAGCTCGTGCTGCTAGGCGACCTAAATTGGAACATGCTTAACCTGTCTAGGAGGAGCGTGCCGCTAGCGGCACCCCCCCCCACATTCCACTGAAAAGGCAGAGCCGCGAAATTCCCAAATTTTTTTTTTTTTAAATATTTAACTTTCACACATTAAAGTCCAATACAGCTAATGAAAGACACAGATCTTGTGAATCCAGCCAACATGTCCGATTTTTAAAATGTTTTACAGGGAAGACACAATATGTAAAGATGTAAATCTATTACCTAAAAACACATTAGCATAATCCACCATCTTTTATTTGTCCACCAACACCAGTAGCTATCACCAATTCGGCTAAACTAAGATATTTATAGCCCCTAACCAAGAAAAAAACTCATCAGATGACAGTCTGATAACATATTTATGGTATGGGATAGGTTTTGTTAGAAAAATGTGCATATTTCAGGTAGATGGCATAGGTTACAATTGCACCCACCGTCACAAATGGACCAGAATAATTACAATGAGCAACGTGTTTACCTAACTACTAATCATCAAACATTTCGTAAAAATACACAGCATACACTATTCGAAAGACACAGATCCTGTGAATACAGACAATATTTCAGATTTTCTAAGTGTCTTACAGCGAAAACACAATAAATCGTTATATTAGCATAGCACATAGCACATAGCAGCCCAGCATTGATTCTAGCCAAAGAGAGCGATAACGTAAACATCGCCAAAATATATAATTTTTTTCACTAACCTTCTCAGAATTCTTCAGATGACACCCCTGTAACATCACATTACAACATACATATACAGTTTGTTCGAAAATGTGCATATTTAGCCACCAAAATCATGGTTACACAATGACAAAAGTAGCCCAGCTGGTGAGAAAATGTTGGTGCGCCATATTAGACAGTGATCTACTCTTATACATAAATACTCATAAACGTGACTAAAAAATATAGGGTGGACAGCGATTGATAGACAATTTAATTCTTACTACAATCGCGGAATTACATTTTTTTAATTATCCTTACTTTTCAATACAGTTTGCGCCAAGCGAAGCTACGTCAAAAAACATGGCGTCCTAAGCCACTAACATTTTTCGACAGGAACACGATTTATCATAATAAAAATTTCCTACTTTGAGCTGTTCTTCCATCAGTATCTTGGGCAAAGGATCCTTTCTTGGGTCTAATCGTCTTTTGGTGGAAAGCTGTCCTCTTGCCATGTGGAAATGCCAACTGCGTTCGGCATGAACTGGAAGCGTGCCCAGCGATTCACAGCGTTTCAGAAATAAATGTCCCAAAATCGCACAAAACAGATATAAATTGCTATAAAACGCTTTAAATTAACTACCTTATGATGTTTTTAACTCCTATAACGAGTAGAAACATGACCAGAGTAATATTACTCCCTCCACTAATGCTTGGAACAGGTGCGGGTCGGTGTCCTCCAGGCGCATGACGCAGCAAGAAAAGACTGACTAGCTACAGGTGTAACAGCTTGTGCTCTCCTCATCCTCGGAAGAGGTGAGGAGAGAAGGATCTTCTGACCAAAACGCAGCTTGTGGAAAATAAGCCATCTTTATTATAACAACGATAAAGATGGCAACACGAAACGAAACAAACACTTTCAAAACTACAAAATAACAAAACGACGTTGACGAGACCTGAACATAAACTTACATAACTAAACATAAACTTACGTACAGGAAACAGACGACATCGAAACGAAAACGAAACAAACAAACGCTACAGTCCCATGTGGTACGAACATAACATACGGACACAGGAGACAATCACCCACAAACAAACAGTGAGAATGCCCTACCTAAATATGACTCTTAATTAGAGGCAAACGCAAACCACCTGCCTCTAATCAAGAGCCATACCAGGCAAACCAAAACCAACATAGAAACAGATAACATAGAATGCCCACCCAACCTCACGTCCTGACCAACTAACACACAAAAACTAACATAAATAGGTCAGGAACGTGACAGTACCCCCCCCACAAGGTGCGAACTCCGGACGCACCAGCACAAAGTCTAGGGGAGGGTCTGGGTGGGCATCTAACCACGGTGGTGGCTCAGGCTCGGGGCGCGGTTCCCACCCCACCATAATCCATCCTAACTTCTTCCCTCCAAGAATGTCCACCCTCTTTCTTCCCCCACAAAATCCTCTTAATAACATATCTAAGAATGACAACACCGGGACAGAGAGATAAACCAAGACAGAGGGATAGATAAGAATATAGATGTAGAAAAAGATAGAGAGGGAGATCAGGATAGAGGGGCAACTCCGGACTGAAAGGCAGCTCCGGACAGAGAGACAGCTCTGGACTGATGGGCAGTTCTGGGTATCTAGCCTTTTCAGGCTGAAGGGCAGCTCATGGCTGACTGACGACTCTCGACGCTCATGGCAGGCTGACGGCTCTCGACGCTCATGGCAGGCTGACGGCTCTCGACGCTCATGGCAGGCTGACGGCTCTCGACGCTCATGGCAGGCTGACGGCTCTCGACGCTCATGGCAGGCTGACGGCTCTCGACGCTCATGGCGCTCTGACGGCTCTGGCTGCTCATGGCGCTCTGACGGCTCTGGCTGCTCATGGCGCTCTGACGGCTCTGGCTGCTCATGGCGCTCTGACGGCTCTGGCTGCTCATGGCGCTCTGACGGCTCTGGCTGCTCATGGCTCGCTGGCGGCTCTGGCAGATCCTGTCTGGTTTGCGGCTCTGGCAGATCCTGTCTGGTTGGCGGCTCTGGCAGATCCTGTCTGGTTGGCGGCTCTGGCAGATCCTGTCTGGTTGGCGGCTCTGGCAGATCCTGTCTGGTTGGCGGCTCTGGCAGATCCTGTCTGGCTGACGGCTCTAGCGGCTCCTGTCTGGCTGACGGCTCTAGCGGCTCCTGTCTGGCTGACGGCTCTGTAGGCTCATGGCAGACGGGCGGCTTTGCAGGCTCATGGCAGACGGGCGGCTTTGCAGGCTCCTGGCAGACGGATGGCTCAGATGGCGCTGGGGAGACGGATGGCTCAGATGGCGCTGGGGAGACGGATGGCTCAGATGGCGCTGGGGAGACGGATGGCTCAGATGGCGCTGGGGAGACGGATGGCTCAGATGGCGCTGGGGAGACGGATGGCTCTGGCCGGATACGGTACACTGTAGACCTGGTGCGTGGTGCCGGAACTGGAGGCACCGTGCTAATGACAAGCACCTTCCTACTAGTGCAGGGAGCAGGGACAGGGCACACTGTATTCTCAAAGCCTACTCTATCCCTGATGCCTGGTACCGGCACTGGTGACGCCGGGCTGAGGACAAGCACATCAGGATTAGTAGGGGGAGAATATACAGTGTGTACAGGGCTCTGGAGACGCACTGGTAGCTTAGTGCGTGGGGCCGGAACTGGAGGCACCGGGCTAGATACACGCACTACAGGGAGAGTGCGTGGAGGAGGAACAGGGCTCAGGATACGCACTGGTAGCCTAGTGCGTAGTGTATACACTGTAGGTACTAGGCTGGGGCGGGGAGGTGGTGCCGGAAATACCGGACCGTGGAGGCGTACTGGCACTCTTGAGCATTGAGCTTGCCCAACCTTACCTGGTTGAATACCCCCGGTTGCCCGACCAGTGCGGGGAGGTGGAATAACCCGCACCGGGCTATGTAGGCGAACCGGGGAAACCATGCGTAAGGCAGGTGCCATGTATGCCGGCCCGAGGAGACGCACTGGAGACCAGACGCGTTGAGCCGGCCTCATGACACCTGGCTCAATACCCAATCTAGCCCTACCAGTGCGGGTAGGTGGAATAACCCGCACTGGGCTATGCACTCGTACAGTAGACACCGTGCGCTCTACTGCGTAACACGGCGCCTGCCCGTACTCCCGCTCTCCACGGTAAGCCTGGGAAGTGGGCGCAGGTCTCCTACCTGCCCTTGGCCCACTATCTCCTAGCCCCCCCCCAAGAAATTTTTGGGAATTACTTACGGGCTTTTTTGGCTTCCGTGCCAGACGCGTTCCCTCATAGCTCCGGTTCCTCTCTCCGGTAGCCTCCGCTCTCCTCAGTGCCTCCAGCTGTTCCCATGGGAGGCGATCTCTACCAGCTAGGATCTCCTCCCATGTGTAGACACCCTTTCCATCCAAAACATCGTCCCATGTCCATTGCTCCTTTCTCTCCTGTCCCTTACTCCGTTTAGTTTCCCTTTGCCGCTTGGTCTTAGCGTGGTGGGTGATTCTGTAACAGCTTGTGCTCTCCTCATCCTCGGAAGAGGTGAGGAGAGAAGGATCTTCTGACCAAAACGCAGCTTGTGGGAAATAAGCCATCTTTATTATAACAACGATAAAGATGGCAACACGAAACGAAACAAACACTTTCAAAACTACAAAATAACAAAACGACGTTGACGAGACCTGAACATAAACTTACATAACTAAACATAAACTTACGTACAGGAAACAGACGACATCGAAACGAAAACGAAACAAACAAACGCTACAGTCCCATGTGGTACGAACATAACATACGGACACAGGAGACAATCACCCACAAACAAACAGTGAGAATGCCCTACCTAAATATGACTCTTAATTAGAGGCAAACGCAAACCACCTGCCTCTAATCAAGAGCCATACCAGGCAAACCAAAACCAACATAGAAACAGATAACATAGAATGCCCACCCAACCTCACGTCCTGACCAACTAACACACAAAAACTAACATAAATAGGTCAGGAACGTGACAACAGGGTTTTTTAATTTATAGTGCCTGTGATTGCGCAATCGACCCCATTCAAATCGTCATCACGTAAAGGCATCCAGGGGAAGACGTAAGCAGTGTCCGTATACTCATAGCAATAACAGTGGCCTTTTAACTGACTCCAGATCAGGGGCCAACATTTCTGAAATCTGACTCCATGTCAGGGAAATTGCTGTAGAATGGGTTCTGTTCCACTTAGAGACAAAATTTCAACTCCTATAGAAACTATAGACTGTTTTCTATCCAATAATGATAATAATATGCATATTGTACGATCAAGAATTTTGTAGGAAGCCGTTTCAAAAATTACACGATTACCATAAATAGTGACAACAGCGCCCCCAGCCTCAACAGGTTAACACCCCAGCCATCCTACAATCTAAGCTTGATGCCCTCAATCTCACACAAATTATCAATGAACCTACCTGGTACCACCCCAATTCCGTAAACACGGGCACCCTCATAGATATCATCCTAACCAACTTGCCCTCCAAATACACCTCTGCTGTTTTCAACCAAGATCTCAGCGATCACTGCCTCATTGCCTGCATCCGTAATGGGTCAGTGGTCAAACGACCTCCACTCATCACTGTCAAACGCTCCCTGAAACACTTCAGCGAGCAGGCCTTTCTGATCGATCTGGCCGAGGTATCCTGGAAGGATATTGATCTCATCCGGTCAGTAGAGGATGCCTGGATATATTTTTTAAATGCCTTCCTCACCATCTCGAATAAGCATGCCCCATTCAAGAAATTTAGAACCAGGAACAGATATAGCCCTTGGTTCTCTCCTGACCTGACTGCCCTTAACCAACAGAAAAACATCCTATGGCATTCTGCATTAGCATCGAACAGCCCCCGTGATATGCAACTTTTCAGGGAAGCTAGAAACCAATATACACAGGCAGTTAGAAAAGCCAAGGCTAGCTTTTTCAAGCAGAAATTTGCTTCCTTCAACACAAATTCAAAAAAGTTCTGGGACACTGTAAAGTCCATGGAGAATAAGAACACCTCCTCCCAGCTTCCAACTGCACTGAAGATAGGAAACACTGTCACCACCGACAAATCCAATATAATTGAGAATTTCAATAAGCATTTTTCTACGGCTGGCCATGCTTTCCACCTGGCTACCCCTACCCCGGTCAACAGCACTGCCCTCCCCTCTGCTACTCGCCCAAGCCTTCCCCATTTCTCTTTCTCCCAAATACAGTCAGCTGATGTTCTCAAAGAGCTGCAAAATCTGGACCCGTTTCAAATCAGCCGGGCTAGATAATCTGGACCCTTTCTTTCTAAAACTATCTGCTGAAATTGTTGCCACCCCTATTACTAGCCTTTTCAACCTCTCTTTCGTGTCGTCTGAGATTCCCAAAGATTGGAAAGCAGCTGCGGTTATCCCCCTCTTCAAAGGGGGGGACACTCTTGACCCAAACAGCTACAGACCTATATCTATTCTACCCTGCCTTTCTAAGGTCTTCGAAAGCCAAGTCAACAAACAGATTACCGACCATTTCGAATCCCACCATACCTTCTCCGCTATGCAATCTGGTTTCAGAGCTGGTCATGGGTGCACCTCAGCCACGCTCAAGGTCATAAACGATATCTTAACCGCCATCGATAGGAAACAATACTGTGCAGCCGTATTCATTGACCTGGCCAAGGCTTTTGACTCTGTCAATCACCACATCCTCATCGGCAGACTCGACAGCCTTGGTTTCTCTAATGATTGCCTCGCCTGGTTCACCAACTACTTCTCTGATCGAGTTCAGTGTGTCAAATCGGAGGGTCTGTTGTCCGGGCCTCTGGCAGTCTCTATGGGGGTGCCACAGGGTTCAATTCTTGGACCGACTCTCTTCTCTGTATACATCAATGATGTCGCTCTTGCTGCTGGTGAGTCTCTGATCCATCTCTACGCAGACGACACTATTCTGTATACTTCTGGCACTTCTTTTGACACTGTGTTAACAACCCTCCAGGCGAGCTTCAATGCCATACAACTCTCCTTCCGTGGCCTCCATTTGCTCTTAAATACAAGTAAAACTAAATGCATGCTCTTCAACCGATCGCTGCCTGCACCTGCCCGCCTGTCCAACATCACTACTCTGGACGGCTCTGACTTAGAATATGTGGACAACTACAAATACCTAGGTGTCTGGTTAGACTGTAAACTCTCCTTCCAGACTCACATCAAACATCTCCAATCCAAAGTTAAATCTAGAATTGGCTTCCTATTCCGCAACAAAGCATCCTTCACTCATGCTGCCAAACATACCCTTGTAAAACTGACCATCCTACCAATCCTCGACTTCGGTGATGTCATTTACAAAATAGCCTCCAAAACCCTACTCAATAAATTGGATGCAGTCTATCACAGTGCCATCCGTTTTGTCACCAAAGCCCCATATACTACCCACCACTGCGACCTGTAAACTCTCGTTGGCTGGCCCTCGCTTCATACTCGTCGCCAAACCCACTGGCTCCAGGTCATCTACAAGACCCTGCTAGGTAAAGTCCCCCCTTATCTCAGCTCACTGGTCACCATAGCAACGCCCACCCGTAGCACGCGCTCCAGCAGGTATATCTCTCTGGTCACCCCCAAAACCAATTCTTCCTTTGGCCGCCTCTCCTTCCAGTTCTCTGCTGCCAATGACTGGAACGAACTACAAAAATCTCTGAAACTGGAAACACTTATCTCCCTCACTAGCTTTAAGCACCAGCTGTCAGAGCAGCTCATAGATTACTGCACCTGTACATAGCCCATCTATAATTTAGCCCAAACAACTACCTCTTTACCTACTGTATTTATTTATTTTGCTCCTTTGCACCCCATTATTTCTATCTCTACTTTGCACCTTCTTCCACTGCAAACCAACCATTCCAGTGTTTTTTTTACTTGCTATATTGTATTTACTTCGCCACCATGGCCTTTTTATATTTTTATTTATTTATATATATATTTTGTTGCCTTCACCTCCCTTATCTCACCTCACTTGCTCATATTGTATATAGACTTATTTTTCACTGTATTATTGACTGTATGTTTGTTCTACTCCATGTGTAACTATGTGTTGTTGTATGTGTCGAACTGCTTTGCTTTATCTTGGCCAGGTCGCAATTGTAAATGAGAACGTGTTCTCAATTTGCGTACCTGGTTAAATAAAGGTGAAATAAATAAATAAATAAAAATGTCAATTAACAGGTGTGCCTTGTTAAAAGTTCATTTGTGGAATTTCTTTCCTTCTTAATGCTTTTGAGCCAATCAGTTGTGTTGTGACAAGGTAGGGGTGGTACACAGAAGATAGCCCTATTTGGTAAAATACCAAGTCCATATTATGTCAAGAACAGCTCAAATAAGCAAAGAGAAATGACAGCCCATCATTACTTTAAGACATGAAGGTCAGTCAATTCTGAGAATTTCAAGAACTTTTAAAGTTTCTTCAAGTGCAGTCGCAAAAACCATCAAGCTCTATGATGAAACTAGCTCTCATGAGGACCACCACAGGAACGGAAGACCCAGAGTTATCTCTGCTGCAGAGGATCATTTCCTTCAGAGTTACCAGCCTAAGAAATTTCAGCCCAAATATTATTATTTTTTTTTTTTACATTTCACCTTTATTTAACCAGGTAGGCAAATTGAGAACACGTTCTCATTTACAATTGCGACCTGGCCAAGATAAAGCAAAGCAGTTCGACACATACAACAACACATAGTTACACATGGAGTAAAACAAACATACAGTCAATAATACAGTGAAAAATAAGTCTATATACAATATGAGCAAGTGAGGTGAGAAAAGGGAGGTGAAGGCAAACAAAATATATATATAAATAAATAAAAGTATAAAAAGGCCATGGTGGCGAAGTAAATACAATATAGCAAGTATAAAATAACACTGGAATGGTTGGTTTGCAGTGAATGAAGGTGCAAAGTAGAGATAGAAATAATGGGGTGCAAAGGAGCAAAATAAATAAATACAGTAGGTAAAGAGGTAGTTGTTTGGGCTAAATTATAGATGGGCTATGTACAGGTGCAGTAATCTATGAGCTGCTCTGACAGCTGGTGCTTAAAGCTAGTGAGGGAGATAAGTGTTTCCAGTTTCAGAGATTTTTGTAGTTCGTTCCAGTCATTGGCAGCAGAGAACTGGAAGGAGAGGTGGCCAAAGGAAGAATTGGTTTTGGGGGTGACCAGAGAGATATACCTGCTGGAGCGCGTGCTACGGGTGGGCGTTGCTATGGTGACCAGCGAGCTGAGATAAGGGGGGACTTTACCTAGCAGGGTCTTGTAGATGACCTGGAGCCAGTGGGTTTGGCGACGAGTGTGAAGCGAGGGCCAGCCAACGAGAGCGTACAGGTCGCAGTGGTGGGTAGTATATGGGGCTTTGGTGACAAAACGGATGGCAATGTGATAGACTGCATCCAATTTATTGAGTAGGGTTTTGGAGGCTATTTTGTAAATGACATCACCGAAGTCGAGGATTGGTAGGATGGTCAGTTTTACAAGGGTATGTTTGGCAGCATGAGTGAAGGATGCTTTGTTGCGGAATAGGAAGCCGATTCTAGATTTAACTTTGGATTGGAGATGCTTGATGTGAGTCTGGAAGGAGAGTTTACAGTCTAACCAGAAACCTAGGTATTTGTAGGTGTCCACATATTCTAAGTCAGAGCCGTCCAGAGTAGTGATGCTGGACAGGCGGGCAGGTGCAGGCAGCGATCGGTTGAAGAGCATGCATTTAGTTTTACTTGTATTTAAGAGCAATTGGAGGCCACGGAAGGAGAGTTGTATGGCATTGAAGCTCGCCTGGAGGGTTGTTAACACAGTGTCAAGAGAAGGGCCAGAAGTATACAGAATAGTGTTGTCTGCGTAGAGGTGGATCAGAGACTCACCAGCAGCAAGAGCGACATCATTGATGTATACAGAGAAGAGAGTCGGTCCAAGAATTGAACCCTGTGGCACCCCCATAGAGACTGCCAGAGGTCCGGACAACAGACCCTCCGATTTGACACACTGAACTCGATCAGAGAAGTAGTTGGTGAACCAGGCGAGGCAATCATTAGCGAAACCAAGGCTGTCGAGTCTGCCGATAAGGATGTGGTGATTGACAGAGTCAAAAGCCTTGGCCAGGTCAATGAATATGGCTGCACAGTACTGTTTCCTATCGATAGCGGTTAAGATATCGTTTATGACCTTGAGCGTGGCTGAGGTGCACCCATGACCAGCTCTGAAACCAGATTGCATAGCGGAGAAGGTATGGTGGGATTCGAGATGGTCGGTAATCTGTTTGTTGACTTGGCTTTCGAAGACCTTAGAAAGGCAGGGTAGGATAGATATAGGTCTGTAGCAGTTTGGGTCTAGAGTGTCTCCCCCTTTGAAGAGGAGGATAACCGCAGCTGCTTTCCAATCTTTGGGAATCTCAGACGACACGAAAGAGAGGTTGAAAAGGCTGGTAATAGATAAATAAATGCTTTACAGCGTTCAAGTAACAGACACATCTCAACATCATCTGTTCAGAGGAGACTGCATGAAGCAGCCCTTCATAGTCGAATTGCTGCAAAGATACCACTATAAAAGGACACCAATATGAACAAGAGACTTACTTGGGCCAAGAAACACAAGCAATGGACATTAGACTGGTGGAAATCAGTCCTTTGGTCTGATGAGTCCAAATGGTTCCAACCGCTGTGTCTTTGTGAGATGCGAAGTAGGTGAACGGATGATCTCCACATGAGTGGTTCCCACTGTGAATCATGGAGGAGGAGTTGTGATGGTGTGGGGGTGCTTTGCTGGTGACACTGTCTGTGATTTATTTAGAATTCAAGGCACACTTAACCAGGATGACTACTACAGCACTCTGCAGCGATACATCATCCCATCTGGTTTTCTCTTAGTGGGACTATAATTTGTTTTTCAACAGATGGCTACTTTGAAGAATATAAAATCTAAAATATGTTTTGATTTGTTTAACACTTTTTTGGTTACTACATTATTCCAAATGTTTTATTTCATAACTTCGATGTCTTCACTATTATTCTACAATGTGGAAAATAGTAAAAATAAAGAATAACCCTTGAATGGTACTGTACATCACAGAAGACTGAATTATAACAAAACTGTTTGACATAGATTCACTGGATTTTCTAAGCAAAAAAAATATGAAATTATGAAAAATATTAATAGCATTCCACCCATGAGGCCACTAGTTCATTTGACTGCAGGAAAGGGCTGCTAAATTAATTGAATGAGCAACATTTATGCAAAGTCCTCCAACGGTAACCCTGAAGAGACATGGAATAAAAAGACAGACACATGGGTGTAGTCTTATGATACGAAACACAACCCAAAATGAGTAGCAACAGAAAGGTTGGCTATGTCAGGTATGCTGATGTAGTAGGGCAGGAAGTGAAAACCACTAAGATACGGAGGAAAGAGAGAAGGAGAGAGAGTGAGAGAAAGAGAGAGATCGACAGTACATATCATCAGTGTCACTTCATATGCGTATACACAGAGGGTTTGCTCTAACTGAGTGACACGGACATGACCTGTTTTGATTGCTCATAAGACATTGCATCTTTGCTCTGATGGACCGTCCGCGTTCTGACCACATCCTGCTGGTCCTATGCCTCCTGTTTCTGCTCTGTGTCCATGGCAACGCTCAAGGTAAGATGACAATTTGTGTCATACCATGCAAAACAAATAATTTCTGTGCTGCATTATGATCAACAAAAAATACTGTTCAAGAGGGGTGATGGACATTATCAAAACTTCTCAACGGATTTTTGAATGAAGTATGAGAGGTCATGTTTGAATTGATGTTCTATGATCAATGTGATCCAGTGTGATCTACAGTATGAGAGGTCATCATGTTCATAGTTCATACGTCATCAGCAGTATGATCACGTATGAACTATCAGTCATTCATTTTAGCTGATTCCACTATCTTTTTTCAGACCAAGGCCCTACATGTGAGGTGCGAGTGAAAAGAAACACCATTTGGAATGCTGTCCCTCAGAAAGCCCTAACAATCAACTGCCCTGTGAGGCACTGTGGAGAAAAGCTACACGCCACCTGGTGTAAATTTGTGGACCCATTAAACTGTGAACAGATACATGAGACAGAGCAAGTCACATTTGGATGGAGGCCAAAAAATATTTTGATTTTGTATTTTAAAAAGATATCTATCAATGACAATGGTTTGTACAGATGTGGAGTTGCTGAAAATGGGTCAACAACTGTTAGCCATGCTATCAAAGTCTCTGTCTCAGGTAACCAACCAAAGCTTATTTCATCTTTCAATCTAATGTCTTAGAATGGATCGATAGATACTAAGTTGTTCTGGAAGCCGTTGTTATCTGACAAACGTCCGGGGGCGGCCTAGGAAAAAAATGAAGCCCTGGCATTTTAGCCACACATTACCGCTTGTGCACCATCATGCGCTATTACATATATAGCCAATGTATTAAGGAACTGGCAGTACATCTGTGTTGCCCTGTTTTCTTCCTAACTCCACTGCACTCACCTCTGAACTGTCTCTGCTAAGCCTAACCACCCCCCATATAGTTAGTTACCTTACATATATAATATAGAGCCAAAATGGTAAAACTGGCAGTACATCTGTGTCAGTGTGTGTCTCTCTCTATTCCTACCTCTACTGCACTTGACTGCTGAGCTGTCTGGTACAGTAGCTGTCTGTGCTGCTAAGCCTAGCATAACTGGGATCAGAAGACCAGGGGACCACACTGCCTGTTCTGGGCCCAGCAGCCCCCTAGGGTAACAATTTATTTAAATGTCCATAATAAACAATTTTTAAGGCATATATAAGGCATTTACAAAGTGTTTGCTCACCATGTATGACTCATTACTCCCATATTTGTAAACTTTAGTAAGCTAGTTATTCACACATATATTAAACATCCTGTGTTGTGTGCTGATTCTTTTACCAGGTACTGCAGGAATGCCATGGCATGCCCATCTTTTTTTCCTGAGAAAATGCATTGGTCACTCAAAACATTTATAAAGTATTTATAAAGTATAAATAGCACTCACTTTAGATTAGAGACTGCAATTATTAATGTGGGAGTAATGATTAATACATGGGGAAGACACAATTTAGAAATGCCTTATAAATGGTTTATTACGGTCCCTTAAAATAAAGTGTTACCCGTCCTGCATCTTAGTCGTGAATGAAATAACACATATATTAGACAAATAACAAAATCACTGAATAAATGCCTTATAGATGACCATTGGTTTATATAATACCTTATAACAGCCTAACTATATATGTCAAATTAGTGCCATTCATGTGTTCCCCCCTGCTAACTGTTCAATTCAATAGAAGAAAACAGAGAGAGAGAGACTGCCACTTCCTTAATGTTTTGGCTGTATAACATAGTCAATGGCTACATTAATGAACAGTCAGTCTCTCTCTCTCTCTCCCTCCCTCTCTCTCTGTTTTCTTATCTTGAATTCAACATAAACTCTTCCGTGTTTGTTATAGAACAATGATGGGATTAGTTTACAGTATGTTGATGCGAATCGATTTCCAGGATGGGGGTTTTCAGGATGGGGTTTAATTTCCTTGCTCAGGGGCAGAACGACAGATGTTTACCTTGTCGGCTTGGGGATTTGAACTAGCAACCTTTTGGTTACTGGTCCAACGCTCCTACCCGACCCACTCGCTGGTTGAAGAGTTTGAGATTCAGAAGCTAATAAACATTGATAAAACAATTAATATAGACATACAGTGTCCTCCAAAGTGGCGCAGCGGTCTAATGTACTGCATCACAGTGCTAGAGGCATTATTACAGACCCGGGTTCATTCCTGGGCTGTGCTACAACTGGCCGTGGCATCCCGGAGTCGCCTGTTGACGTTGAGACTGGTGTTTTGCATGTACTATTTAATGGAGCTGCCAGTTGGGGACTTGTGAGGCGTCTGTTTCTCAAACTAGACACTCTAATGTACTTGTCCTCTTTCACAGTTGTGCACAGTTGTGCCTCCCACTCCTCTTTCTATTCTGGTTAGAGCCTGTTTGCGCTGTTCTGTGGAGTAGGGAGTAGTACACAGCGATGTACGAGATCTTCAATTTCTTGTCAATTTCTCGCTCGGAATACCTTCATTTCTCAGAACAAGAATAGACTGACGAGTTTTAGACAAAAGTTATTTGTTTCTTGGCATTTTGAGCCTGTAATCAAACCCACAAATGCTGATGCTCCAGATACTCAACTAGTCTGAAGAAGGCCAGTTTTATTGCTTCTTTAATCAGGACAACAGTTTTCAGCTGTGGTAACATAATTGCAAAGGGTTTTCTAATGATCAATTAGCCTTTTAAAATGATCAACTTGGATTAGCTAACACAACGTGCCATTGGAACACAGGAGTGATGGTTGCTGATAATGGGCCTCTGTGCGCCTATGTAGATGTTCCATAAAAAATCAGCCGTTTCCAGCTACAATAGTCATTTACAGCATTAACAATGTCTACACTGTATTTCTGATCAATTTTATGTTATTTTAATGGACACATTTTTTAGCTTTTCTTTCAAAAAAACCTTTTGAACAGTAGTGTATGTATACATGTATAAATATATATATATATATATATATATATATATATATATATATATATATATATACACAGACAGTCCTTGAATTTACCTTTAACATAGGATTATCAATTATTATGCATTAATTCAGTGTTTAATTGTAATACATGATGACTTTAATAAAAAGCAGTAGCACTGTATGTAATGTCTTATAGATGTCTATTGGCTAATATGTCATACAAGACAATCTAATGAGTTTTTAGGCTATAGCAAGTTACAACCTGTCATATCTGTTACCCTGAATCCCCCTACCCTAATTAGGCCTAGGTGTTATTTAGCCTACTATTTCATACCATATACTGGCAGCAGTTGACAAAATCTGTGTCAGTGTGTGTGTCTTTCTCTGTTTTATCCCTACCTTGACCGTCTTCTGCAGCAGCAGCTGATCTGTTGGTGCTAAGCCTAGCATCATTTATCAGCACAGACACAGGCACAGCATTCGGACCAGCAGAACCGTTACTTTTTGAAAATAAGTTGGTTAATTTCACACATTTAGCAGTGTTGGCCGCAAGCTTTTATTTGATCTCTAACTTTTTCGGCACCATTTTTCAGTTTTTTGCGATCCATGATCTAGGCTGACTGATGACAGTCTGAGCCGGTCTCGTTGCTGATGTGCATTTGACTTTGAATGCGAATTTTTGTGTGACCTCAGCTCAGCCCACTGATCAGGCAAATGCTCAAATATATTATTATGATAACATAATAATATGCAGGCCCATCGGCCACTGGCCGTGCCCCTTTTTAGTTTTTTGTTCCCCCCCCAAAATACATTTGTCGATTTCGACCAGACCACCGACAAAAAGATGGCCTAGCCTATTTGGCATTCGCCAGAATTGCCAGATGGCTAATCTCCTTATGCAAACTTTTTTCTATAGATAGCAACCTGGAGATTACAAGCACAGCAGACCACAACACAAGTAAGACAATGTATAATGAATTTTACCAGGCATTCAGTCACATTACATGAACTAGTAGACCTATGTGACAACTGTGTCTGGCGTTAAGACCTCTCTTACTACTCTAACAGATGACTCAGAGAATGCAAAGCCTGATAGGAATGATCCAAGCTTTATGCCTTATGTTTTCATCTGTGTGGGAATTGTAGTCCTGGTGGTCATTGTGACAGCATTTTCCTTCTTCTGTCTACATGCATATAAAGGTGAGTAACGCTATTGATTTAATACTAAAAATGTATGTTTTTTTTTTACAAGGTTGAAATAATGAACAAATTAAAATGTTACATTTCTACAATGGATATCTTTTTCAGGACCAAGCAGGTCAACCGGAAATAGAACAAAGAGGCAGGTAAAGCAATAAAATAATGTTATTTCTCACAGCATCTCATAATTAACCAAGATGTCATCTGTTAACATGACAATACTGGTCCTCAGTACACCTACTTGCACGTGAAGGCTAAACGTAATAAAGGGTAGCATTGCTATGCTGCCATGTCTAAATGCCTCTGTCTAAGTCAGAGATGGGCAACTATGATGGGGGTGGGTGTGAACCCGTAAGTCGCAGTGGTTTGTAGGTCTTCGTACCCACATCCATACACATCCACACACTAGCCTTTTGAGGGACCTAAGTGCAATTACACACATTTTGCCATGGGGCTTAGAGAAAATTGAGCAGTTTTAAAGCAAGTTCGCTGCAATTATGCAGATTTTACCATGGTGCGGAGAGAAGATTTTGCAATTTTATAACAACTTTTGATGCAATTTAACAAATTTTGCCATGGAGCAGAGAGAAAGTTTAGCAGTTTTACAGCTAATTTCCTGTAATTCTACACATTTTGTTTTGCCGTTTTAATATGATATCAGTAATTCGATCATGACTAATAGAAGTTTAGATAGCTGGCTCAACTAATTTACCAATCTAAAACATTTGAGCTGACATGGGCTTATTGAGGTACTGTCAGTGACTGATATAACAAGAGAAAAACTGCTGATGCACGACCACATTTTGAATCTACATCTTGTGTATTCTACTATTCTAACTGTCAACAGTAAGTTGAGACCCCGACTGAATTTTCTTCCTCCAAAAACAATAATAATAATAATATGAATGATATTTTGGGGAGGAGGGATTGATCCACGGGTCTTCAAAAGGGGGCCGCCAGATGCCCATCCCTGGTCTAAATGTCTCTTCCTGTGTTTATGACACAGGACATGTCCACACTGGCAGCACCATGTCCAGACCTCTCCTTCAACCCTGAGGGAACCTTTCCATCATCACCATCCACCCCAAACCCCGTACAGCCTGCCAATCTCTATGACAACGGTCTCTACTGTAACCGCATCAACGGGAAAAATGGAGCTCTACCATCCTCCAACATCAGAGCAGGAGGTCAAGTGTCAAGCCACCTTGTGTATGCTTCCCTGAACCACGATACCACCAGGGGGTCCCTGAGATCAGCCCGTATTCCAACCCCGCAGGATGAGTTCTCTGAGTACGCAGCAATACGGGTCTACTAAGCTCTGAGAGAGACCTCAGACAGACCATAACAGTACAGTGCTGTCAGTTGTGTTCATTGATGGTTGTTTTCACACAGAGGAAGAGGAAAGCTGAACATTTTTGTTTATGAAAATTTGACTCATCGGGGGATCTGTTTTCATATTATATTTTTTTAGGGCACTTGATATAATTTTCACGGACTCAATGACACACACTTCCTGGTGTAATTGCAACGGTGAGCAATGTGTTAACCGCAGTGCAGTATTGTTTCAGAGAAGAAGATGTAAAGGTGGAGTGTGACAGAGGTGTTAGAACTAGAGAGTATGTGCTTCTGAGTGAACATCCTTCACATCACACCGCAGAGCTAGAGGAGCAAAGGTGTCGGTAACGCTCACTTCAAGATATTCACACATAATGATGGAAAACCATCATTTGTTAATTACTATCAAGAAATACATGATATATACAAAAGTAAGTGGACACCCATTCAAATGAGTGGATTTGGCTATTTCAGCCACAATCGTTGCTGACAGGTGTATAAAATTGAGCACACAGCCATTCAATCTCCATAGACACAAATTGGCAGTAGAATTGCCTTACTGAAGAGCTCAGTGACTTTCAACATGGCATCGTCATAGAATGGCACCTTTCCAACAAGTTACTTTGTCAAATTTCTGCCCTGCTAGAGCTTCCCCGGTCAACTTTAAGTGATGGTATTGTTAAGTGAAACGTCTAGGAGCAAAAAAATTGCACAGAACAGGACCGCCGAGTGCTGAAGCGCGCAGCTTGTAAAAATCGTCTGTCCTCGGTTGCAACACTCACTTCCGAGTACCAAACTGCCTCTCAAAGCAATGTCAGCTGTTCGTCGAGAGATTCATGAGCTGTACACAAGCCTAAGATCACCATGCGCAATGCCAAGTGTTGGCTGAAGTGATGTAAAGCTCGCCGCCATTGGACTCTGGAGCAGTGGAAACGTGTTCTCTAGAGTGATGAATCACGTATCACCATCTGGCAGTCCGATGGATGAATCTGGTTTTGGGGCTGTTTTTAATGGTCCGGGTCAGCAAAGTCGCAGCAGCAATGTCCCAACTTCTAGTGGAAAGCCTTCCCAGAAGAGTGGAGGCTGTTATAGCAGCAATGTCCCAACATCTAGTGGAAAGCCTTCCCAGAAGAGTGGAGGCTGTTATAGCAGCAAAAGGTTGACCAACTCAATATTATGATTTTGGGATGAGATGTTCAACGAGGAGGTGTCCACATACTTTTGGTTTTTATTTAGAGTATATTTTAATGATAAAATCCATTAGCTATTTTGGTGATTATAAGTGAGGATATAAAAGTGGGAAATGACTCATACCTAACATTTTATGACTCTGTGTGTGTTTAGGTGTGTGTGTGTGCTTGTGTGTGTGTGTGGGGGGGGGGGGGGGGGGGGGGGGTTCTGCTTGTGACTCACTCAGTAAGTGATATATATGTACATGAACAAGTTCATGTGTTAGCACGCGTGTTCTGGCTACAGGTTAATGTGTTAGCACACATCTGCTGGCTACAGGTTAACATGTTAGCACGCGTGTGCTGGCTACAGGTTAATGTGTTA
Organism: Salvelinus fontinalis; assembly: GCF_029448725.1. Classification (NCBI taxonomy): domain Eukaryota; kingdom Metazoa; phylum Chordata; class Actinopteri; order Salmoniformes; family Salmonidae; genus Salvelinus; species Salvelinus fontinalis. The sequence goes on from NC_074687.1 coordinate 22,482,509, forward strand.
GCACGCGTGTTTTGGCTACAGGTTAATATGTTAGCACGCGTGTGCTGGCTACAGGTTAATGTGTTAGCACGCATGTGCTGGCTACAGGTTAACATGTTAGCACGTGTGTGCTGGCTACAGGTTAATGTGTTAGCACGCGTGTGTTGGCTACAGGTTAATGTGTTAACACGCGTGTGCTGGCTACTGGTTAATATGTTAGCACGCGTGTGCTGGCTACAGGTTAATGTGTTAGCACGTGTGTGCTGGCTACAGGTTAATGTGTTAGCACGCGTGTGCTGGCTACAGGTTAATATGTTAGCACGCGTGTGCTGGCTACTGGTTAATATGTTAGCACGCGTGTGCTGGCTACAGGTTAATATGTTAGCACGCGTGTGCTGACTACAGGTTAATGTGTTAGCACGCGTGTGCTGGCTACAGGTTAATGTGTTAGCACGCGTGTGCTGGCTACAGGTTAATATGTTAGCACGCGTGTGCTGGCTACTGGTTCATGTGTTAGCACGCGTGTGCTGGCTACAGGTTAATGTGTTAGCAAGCATGTGCTGGCTACAGGTTAATGTGTTTCATGCGTGTGCTGGCTACAGGTTGGGGGGGCATTCCATGGTTTATGTAAAATGTTGAGCCCACTATATACTGTAACCCAAACAGTGAGTCACTGCAAATAGATATGTTCTCCCTCTTCAGAGACTATGGGAATGTCATTTAAATGTAACATGAATGAAAATGACTGTTTCTCTGTGGCTAGATGAAGTTCACTGTTTCTCTATGGCTATATGAAGATCACTGTTTCTCTATGGCTATATGAAGATCACTGTTTCTCTATGGCTAGATGAAGTTCACTGTTTCTCTATGGCTATATGAAGATCACTGTTTCTCTATGGCTAGATGAAGTTCACTGTTTCTCTATGGCTATATGAAGATCACTGTTTCTCTATGGCTTTATGAAGTTCACTGTTTCTCTATGGCTAGATGAAGTTCACTGTTTCTCTATGGCTTTATGAAGATCACTGTTTCTCTATGGCTAGATGAAGATCACTGTTTCTCTATGGCTAGATGAAGATCACTGTTTCTCTATGGCTATATGAAGATCACTGTTTCTCTATGGCTTTATGAAGATCACTGTTTCTCTATGGCTTTATGAAGATCACTGTTTCTCTATGGCTAGATGAAGATCACTGTTTCTCTATGGCTTTATGAAGATCACTGTTTCTCTATGGCTATATGAAGATCACTGTTTCTCTATGGCTTTATGAAGATCACTGTTTCTCTATGGCTTTATGAAGATCACTGTTTCTCTATGGCTAGATGAAGATCACTGTTTCTCTATGGCTTTATGAAGATCACTGTTTCTCTATGGCTTTATGAAGATCACTGTTTCTCTATGGCTATATGAAGATCACTGTTTCTCTATGGCTTTATGAAGATCACTGTTTCTCTGTGGCTTTATGAAGATCACTGTTTCTCTATGGCTATATGAAGATCACTGTTTCTCTATGGCTTTATGAAGATCACTGTTTCTCTATGGCTATATGAAGATCACTGTTTCTCTATGGCTTTATGAAGATCACTGTTTCTCTATGGCTAGATGAAGATCACTGTTTCTCTATGGCTAGATGAAGATGACGGTAATACTTTGCGTAACTGTGATGTTATGTTGGTGTTGCATGATTGTGATCAAGTGGAACATACAGTGACACATTTAGTCTCAGTTATTGTCGGGTTGGAAACATGTTACAGTAGTTTGAAACCTCACAATTTAAAATTGTGCAAGTTAAGGTTACATGATCACTATGCAGCTAAACTCAATTACAATACATTCACCAGAGACTAGTGATGTCCCTCATTGTGTTGGAAATTGTGACTGAGTCATAGAGGATTACCACATGAAGCACAAATGGCTAGTTTTTGAGAGTGCAGAATGAAGCTTTGGTCTTGTCTTACTGGTAATGTCTTTGGTCCCTACACTGCTTCTGTATGTGTTCTGGTAAAATCCTGAGTGAGTGAGTGGTTACTGTAAAGTACTGGGGTTTTCTTTGTGCCCCAGATACAGACCCTATCCTGCACAAGGCTGTGTGCTTGTGGTTTAAAAACACAGTGCACAGGAAGTGCTAGGAGCAGCACACCACGCCAACACAGAGTGAAACTCTATGCTCTGAGAGATGATGTTTATTCAGAGAGAAACTCTATGCTCAAAAATATTGTTTATTCAGAGAGATGATGTTTATTCAGAGAGAAACTCTACAATCAGAGATGATGTTTATTCAGAGAGAAACTCTATGCTCAGAGAGATTATGTTTATTCAGAGAGAAATGCTCAGAGATGATGCACTATGGCAATGATCCTGCCAGTGTCGAACCAATGCAAGTTGTCTTGTTTTCTGATTTGACTTGTAAAACTTATTGGGACACAAAATATACAAACTCTTCAGCCTAATTATGCCATTACATTATTTCCATAATTGCTGACACATCCATTAGCCTAACAATCTCAGAAGAGGTCCCATTCTTATCAGTGTAATGGCTTTTTAATAGCCTATATGATAATCATTTTGAGCCGTAAATAGGTAACCTAGATGTTTTTTGAAAGCAGACCACTGACTGTACCTTGATGCTGTGTTACTGTCAGCTACTGCCCGCCCCCATGTGGGCGTTTGTTGTTATTACAGCATCAGGCTCCACCATCATACTTTCTAAGGCAATAGATCAAAAGCTAGTACAGGACATTAAGACAAGCTGAGACATGAGGACATACATTATAACTTTGAGGACATTTTAGGTGTATTGAAAACGCCATGAATACAAGGGTTAATGAACTCCATCTCCCTTCAGATTTGGTTGAATGGAATTTCTCTTCCTACTATGGATGTCTGTCAGTCACAGCCCACACACACTGCCCTCTGTCCTTGTAATACACACACACACACACACACAATCAGCCCACACTCTCATATCTGCTCGTTGGCCTTAGCTGCAGCCCTGGACACACTAGTGGAAATGTATGTTTTCTTTAGAGGACAAAGCCCTCATTCAGCCGCCAGAGGGGTGGCGAGAACACGCCATCTGAGGAAAGAAGGGAGGGAGGGAGGGAGGTGTGGATGGAGGTGTGGATGGATGGATGGATAGATAGATGGATGGAGGGGTGGTAGATGGGTGGTGAGAGAGAAATGGCAGACTTCATCCAGATTGAGGTCATACAGAACCCATGTGACTTCATCACGCTACAGTCCCAGAAACCTTATGACAGGGTGGACAAGGTGTGTAAGAGGGGTATGACTGTGGGATTGGTCCAAAATCAACCCTAACAACACACTACACTCAGTCTCATTAGTATGAGGGAAACTGGGTGTGTCACTGGAGGGTGGGTTTGGAGCAAACGTGAGAATGATGACAGATTCCAGTACTATTCCATGATCAAACCTGATATTGATAGAGAAAGCATCTATTCCTCTTGAGTGTACAATGTGCATAAGGAATGGAACAGGTTGTGGATTTAGTTCTGAAGACACACAAACACATTCCTGGCCATGCTAAAACTGTGTGGAAAACTAGTGATCTGTGAATCTGTGAACTAGTGAATATTCAATTTTCAGACAATAATCTGTTCTACTGCACACCAAGTCAAGAGAACACAGTCCCACACAGAAGGCAGTCACAGATAGAAGTCACAGAGGGCAGTCACAAAGGGCAGTCACAGAGGGCAGTGTTTGTGACACAGAGCTAATAAACACACTTTAACCAGCCTTCACTGCAGAGCTGCCCTTACAGATTGAAGCTGGCCTATTTGCAGCTGTGTGTGTGTGTGTGTCTCTGTGTGTGTGTGTGTGTGTGTGTGTGTGTTTATTCTCCAAAGCTCGGTACCCCTATCAAACGGCTCAGGATAAAACAGACTTGGAACAAAGCGCATATGGAAGCCAGATATGGACAAACAGCCAAGAGGAGAATAATTCCACCTTTCTCCCCTCTCTCTTTAAAGTCAATCCAGGTGTACAGAGACTGGCCACAGAATTCCATTCCTGGGATACAAACTCAAAAACCTCAGTTTTGCTTCGTCAACTTTCAATGTTCAGTATTAAGTGTCAATTATTTAACAACCAGTAATACACTAGACCTTTTTCTAAAAGTTTTTATCTTACATTTCATCACGTCATCATCACACAGTACATTTTCAAGTGACAGCATCTTCCTTCATACGGGGGTTGTGTTGACCTTTGATGTGGTTAGTTGCTTTTTCAGCATGTGAAGTGACTCTGGAAGAAGGCACATTATGAAACACATGTTATCTGGTAAGAGCCCTCCACACACATATTCAATGGTTACATCACATATCACAGCAGTCAATGTACATACTGGGAAAAAACCTCTAAGTAAAGTGATGTGTATGATGACGCAATTAGAGAAGTAGCACAGAAGATGCATTATGATAGCAAACCAGGACAGTTTTCTCCTAAAAAGGCAGTTAACCTTGACTGCTATCTGATGCTTATACAGATGAAGTAAATTGGGTCAGCATTTCATGAAGCTTAAATCTGCAGAGACCTGATAATACTGATGGCCTGGCCACTCCTTGGTGGCAATGATTAAAAAGGAAAGCCATTGCACATATTCATACGCGTCTTCTACTGGGAATCACATTAAACCATCTGACCATGGAATGTGAAAACACACACACTCACAAACAACTCATAACTACAGTTTTTCACCCTCTCCCCATGATAAAAATGGCATTAATGGTATCATTTTATAAAATATTTCTATCTGACCATAAATTCCACCACCCTCTCGCCAACTCTGCTAGAGTTCTGAGTAAGTGGTCTATGTCTGAGACCTGCGGTTGAACCCTTACAGATAGCTTTATCACTGCCAGCATGCAACAGATGTAGGATTTTGAATTGAGCCAGTTTGATACAGCAGGAAAAGAATCCTGCAGCAACAGTAGATGTGAGTTATTAGGTGGGATATAACATTTTTGTAGGGGTTGATCCATTTTTCAGTAGCGCTTTACTTGACACAGCGTCATAACACGTAATGACACGGTCGTAATCATGCCATAATATGTCATAACAGTTTAAATAACTTGTCATAACCTGTTATAATATGGTCATATCACTGTCACGATACATATATTTAGATCTGTTGTGACATATATTGCGTTATTATATGGCTGGTTATGACACCTACATAAGAGTGTCAAACCCCACAACACCTACCACAGAGGGCAAACACTTCATGTCAACACTATGTTTATGTTATAGATTTTTGTATTTATTGACCATATTAAATGATCATTGTAATTACGCACACACTAATGTCAGACATGCACCCACTCCAATGCTTTGTTGCTGATGACTGGGATGAATGCAGGAGCAGATTTTAAGAGCAGGACAAGACTCCCTCTTTTTGACTAATGACTGACATAAGGGCATGTACGTGATAGGCCTATCTGGCATTATGATGGTCATAATGCGTCTTGACAGTGTCAAAAAGTGTATTGTCTTAGTCCAAGTAAAGTGACACAGGATGGTCAAGCTATTTAAAATATGATGCCTGTAAAGAATTCATTACAACATCCACAAACTATTGAAGAAACAAACTTTTAAACGAAAGAAAAAACTAATTTGTGTAGATGTCACAACCAGCCATAAAATAACGCAATATACTGTATGTCACAACATGTGTAAATATACTGGTCATGACAGTGTTATGGCAATATTATGACAGATTTTGACAAGTTATGTCAGTTGTTATGACATATTATGACATGGTTATGATGGCATTCTAACTTGTTATGACACTGGGTGTCAAATAAAGTGTTACCAATTTTTCATAAGGGAAAATCAAGTCTGGAATTTCAAAGTGGAAATTACAAACTTTAGAAACGTTTTTAAGCCTCAAATACACTACATTGAAGAAAAATTCTCCTGTAGGAAAATTCTCCCTCCACATGGTGATCAAATTAAGATCCTACATCTGTAGGAGGTTTCAGAAAGAAATCACGCTTAGCTAAATACTGTCAGTCGCATAGACATTATGTACACTTAATTGGCAAATAACTTGGCAAAGCAGGCTGTCCCATAAAACACTGAGAATAGAATGAAAATAGAGAGCATTCTGGGGGGTTCAAAAGGGTAGGTCCTCCACAGAAGCTGCATTACAGTGGTCTAAAGTGGGACTTTAAAGTTTGTAAATTCCATACAATAACTACTCATCTCTTCTGCATTCAGTGTATCACAAGCCACTGAATACTGTAATACCATGGTAGACTAAGGTATTTTCACTTCTCACTCAGAGTTTTCATGGTTTCCCCACGAACATAGTCCCTTTCATCTCGGGAACATACTTTATAATAGCACAAAGAAACCAAGGCAGTTACAAGAATAAAATAATTAGTCAGCATCACATGATATATATATTGATGCTGATTGGGGTTATCAAAGGACAAGGTTAGGTTCAGATCTGTTAGGATGTGTTGTGATTATTCTGGGTCGTATTCAAAGAGTCTCAGAGTAGGAGTGCTGACCTAGGATCAGGTATGTGACTGTCCATGTAATCTTATTTATTATGATCTGAAAGGGAAATCTGATCGCATATCAGCACTCCTACTATGAAACTCTCTACTATGAAACTCTTTAGTCACAAGCCATTGTGACTAAACAATTGGTGTTTTGAGTGGATGGATTCAGATTTTCAGTGACCGTGTGATGTTGGTCATGATGGATTGTATTGTGTGTCCTCTTCTTGAGGTGGGCCTTGCTTCACTTCTGAAGGTGCAGCAGAATGTTGAGGAACATTCTCTGATTGGCTGAATATCACTTCCTCCTTTCAGACTCCGTCTGTGCAGAGGAGCGAGAGAGAGAGTGAAAGCGAGAGAAAAAGAAACAGACAGAGAAAGAATACACCCTGGCGTGAAGTTTTGATAACTCTGTAAATCTCTTTAGGACAAGGTGACTTTTAGAAATATATTTCCCTGTATTTACCCCCCAAAATGAAATTATATTTAGCTGCTAGTGTGGCTATCATAAAGAAATACAAATGCCATTATGATCTGGACGAGAATGCCAAATTGAGAAAAAGGTAAGTATCTCTGGATTAAGTATCGAATATTACTTAAACGTAGTAATTCATAAATTAGATACATTTCTTTAAATTGACAATTCTGTGAACTGTCTTGTGCAAGTTTTAAATTGACACAATACCTGTTAGTAAAGGTGTCAGCTGGAGATGATGTGCAGGAGCTTGCACGGATTTGTAGTTTTGAATGATGTCTACTTTGATGCTAATTAGCATTTTTGAATCTGAGAGTAAATAGAGCCTAATATATTGACAAAAGTCACCTTTTTGATTACTAAAAGACAGATTAGTATTTTCATTGTCTTCTCTTTACAGCATCAACCCTTTCCTTTCTAAACAATGTTTTCCTGCAATGTTTTTTTTAAATATTGCGACATACCTGGCTTGGCCTCTCTACTTTTGACAGACAGTGGCAACTCAAGAACAATCTGCCCAAATTGCGCATGCTGCCTTTCCTTCAGACTGTGGGCAATACGATAAAAAATTATCCACAACTTGTTTAAAAAAAAAAAAAGGTAAATATCATCTGTGGCCAAATCACTATTCAGTAGTCTATTTAGAATTATTGTACATATTTCTGTATAGACAGGAGTATGTTAATTAGGCTATATAATTTTGGCAATTTAATTCAATTTACTTTAGGAAAATGTTAACTTCCCCAAGCCTTATGGACTCGCTGCCTGTGCTTGAAACCATAACAGCATGTAACTTCCATTCACTGTTGTGGGCCACTCAAAATAAAAAATGATTCCACCGGCCTTCCAAGTGGCACAGTGGCCTAAGGCACTGCATCGCAGTGCTTGAGGTGTCATTACAGCCCCGGGTTCAATCCAGGTGGCAGTGACTGCAGTGACCGGGAGACCCATGAGGCGGCGCGCAATTGGGCCAGCGCTGTCTGGGTAAGGAGAGGAGTTGTCCGGCCGGGATTTTCTTGTCCCATCGCACTCTAGCGACTCCTTGAGGCGGGCCCTGCGCCTACAAGCTGACTTCAGTTGCCAATTTTACAGTGTTTTCTCCGACACATTGGTGCGGCTGGCTTCCGGGTTAAGCGAGCAGTGAGTCAAGAAGCAGTGCGGCTTGGCAGGGTTGTGTTTCGGAGGACAAATGGCTCTCGACCTTCACCTCTCCCAAGTCCATACGGGAGTTGCAGTGATGGGACTAGACTGTAACTACCAATTGGATATCACGAAATTGGGGAGAAAAACAGGTAAAAAGTACAAACAAAATTTTAATAATCAAATAATAATAATTCTATATGTAAAGACCAGATTAAATTAAGAATAGTCTGATGGGTGAGAATATGATCAAGTGCTTGTCAAATTGTGAATGGGAGACTGATGAAGTGTGTGCAGCCTGTGAAAGAAACAGAGCAGAGCTCATGCCTTTCATGCTTTTTTCAAATCATCATTAATCACATCATTCAGCCTTAAAATTGATAACAATTTCAAAACATATAGCCTTACGTTTGTATCATAACTAAAGTTAAATAAATAACTCTAAATAAAGCATACAGGAGGACCTGTTCCTTGTTAACCGATCAACACAGAATAGCCGCACTCCTTCAAATCATTTGGAGAAAATATCCTTTCTATTTTATTCAGCTATGTTCAATTGAATGCTTCATACTATAAAATAATCAAAAATAATGCCATGGATTTCAAAGCAGATCTTGTCTGCTAAATGAACTGTGTAGCCCACAGCCATATGGCATAGCCAGATCAGGGCGTAACATTTAAAAAATAGATATATTTTAACCTTCATTTAACTAGGCAAGTCAGTTAAGAAGTGGCGGCAGGTAGCCTAGTGGTTAGAGCGTTGGGTCAATCCCCGAGCTGACAAGGTAAAAATCTGTCAGTATGCCCCTGTTCCTAGGCCGTCATTGTAAATAATAATAAATTCTTAAGTGACTTGCCTAGTTAAACAAAGGTTAAATAAATAAAATAACTAATTCTTATTTACAATGAACAGTGGGCTAACTGCCTTGTTCGGGGGCAGAACGACAGATTTTTACCTTGTCAGCTCGGAGATTCATTCTAGCAACCTTTCGGTTACTGGCCCAACTCTCTAACCACTAGGCTACCTGCTAATAATAATGACAACTCAGAATATGCTATTCTGTTCCTCTGAAATAGGTTACATTTTCTTCATATCATGTATCTTTAGACCTGTCTAAAATAAATCATGGATTTACTGTGATAGTGTAGACTATATTACATGGATTTATTAGACTTTTTAAAATGTAGATGTTTCAACAGTCTGCATCAGTGTGTAGAAGCCAGGAGATGCTAAACGTGTTTATGTTAATTAACGGTAAATTACCGTGAGACCGACAGTTATTTGGTTGACAATCACTGGCTGACAAAATGTCATGACCCCCACAGCCCTAGTTTGGGCACACTCTTATTTGTTGTATGCCTTACGATCCTTTATGTATAACATCTCCATTCTGCAAAGAGCACTAGCAATGCTGAAACCAGCGATGACACAGAGGTTCTTTTAATTAGGGATCGGCGTCCCATCAACGGAACAGCTGTAAATCATGCAGAGCCTTTTGTCACCATCGCAGATTTTAGAGAAACAACAGATGTCGGTACATAGTGTCTTATATGGGCTGAAAGCTTAAATACTTGATAATATAACTGCACTGTCCAATTTACAGTAGCTATTACTGTGAAAAAATGCCGCTATTGTTTGAGGAGAGCTCCTAACAACAAAACACTTTTTTCACTGCGATAGGTTTTGATAAATTCACCTCTGAAGGTGAAATGTGTAATTACATTCTGAAATTTTGTTCTGATTTATCATCCAAAGGGTCCCAGAGATAAAATGAAGTTTTGTTAGATAAAATAATTTTTCATATCCTAAAAAGGTCCATAAAGCATGCACGATCGATTTTGTATTTCCACTCGTTCAAATTGCAAAGAAAGGAATCTGTGAAAATCTAACCCTAAACGTGGTTTCAACCAGGCAAATCCCGTTTGTATGTATTCCTCAGAGATCCTAGAACGTAACCAGACTTCACTATATCATTAGGGGTGTAGTATATCTTATAGGACACCAAATTTGGTCAGAAAGCGACGCCTTTATGGAAAGCCGATGACGCGGCCGACCTTCATTTGATCGATTGTATCTTTGACAAATAAGCACCAATCGGGGTCAAACAAAGCTAGCTATATAGCCAATGAGCTGGGCTTTACAGGAGTATCTGAAACCCCTGCTTGTCGCAAAATGTAGGTGCTAACCTTCTGCGACAGCATGCCTTTTCCTTTTGAACAAAAATTATAAGAATATTCAGAGTTATGAAGTTATGAAAACTGGTTGTTTTGCAAATGTTGAGCTTATAATATGGCTACTAATACTTGGAAAGCTAATTTAAAGTTCAAGTATACAGATTTGACGATATTCTTGCAGAAAAATGTAATATGAATGCCAATGTCTCCTTCACAATTTGCCCAAATGTAACTGGGTGACTTCACACTAAATGCCATGTAGTTCGCTCATGCTTCAAGTTATCGGTCTGAAACTGTGCACATGCACTGCTTCCATCTTATGGACACCGTCGGAATTACAACCAAAGTGATGGCTAGAACTGGGACCTTTCTGTTGCATTTCAAAGATGGTGGTGGAAAAAAAACAGTTGTTTTTTTCTTTGTATTTTCTTCTACCAGATCTATTGTGTTATATTCTCCTACATTCAATTCACATTTCCACAAACTTCAAAGTGTTTCCTTTCAAAGGGTACCCATAATATGCATATCCTTGCTTCAGAGCCTGAGCTACAGGCAGTTAGATTTGGTATGTCATTTTAGGCAAAACATTTAAAATAAGATTAAATGACCCCATAGTCCATAGAGAAAGAGGCCAAAGTTAGGGCAACAGACAAAGTGCAGGTTGAGTACAGGTAATAGGCAAGCTGACTGTCAATTCCCCCCATGTGAAGTTGGGGTGGTAGCGTCTTGTATTGGTTCCCTATACCATTCTGAGAACCAGCAGAACTACTATAGCATCTAAAAACAGCTCCATCTGGCCAGCTGCAAAGTGTTATGTTTGTAATTCCTCTGTAGTGACTGGAGACAGCTGTCAGCATAGAGATGGATAGATACAAGGACAGAGAGCTCTCTTTTCATGTGATCGATTCCCCCCACTCATACACAAGTGACGGCTGTGAATTTTAAGATTCAGGAATGGATACACCTTGGTCCCTGAGGGTATCTGGTTAAATTTAGCAAACAATGTAAAACAATTGTCCTTTTGTCTTTAGGGCATCGTTAAATTATACAAATGCCAACCACAGGTTTGATATTTTCAAAGGATGCATAATTCCATATCTCTTTCTCAAACACACGCATGCACACACACACACCATTGGGCTAACATTATATTCCAGGATGTTTTCATGGCTACTGTACGTGCTCAAACACTCAATTAATAAAAGTGATAATGACCTCAGAATGACCCCAGTTTCTTCCATCACTATTGTGCTGTGAGGGTGTTTACACACACACACACACACACACACACACACACACACACACACACACACACACACACACACACACACACACACACACACACACACACACACACACACACACACACACACACACACACACACACACACACACACACACACACACTCACCATCTTCTTTGCGCAGGAAACACTTCCAGAGGCAGAAGCAGAGACATATGACCAGCAGAGCAGCTACAGTGGTCACAGAGATTAAGATGGTCAGAGCTGTCCCAACTAGAGAGAGAGAGGGAGAGCAGAGACAGACAGAGAAAAATAGAAAAAGTGAGAGATTGAGAGAAACACGGAGAGAGAGACAATGAGAGACAGTGAGAGGGAGAATAAGATAGAGATTTAGAGAGACAGAGTGAAAGAGAAAGAGAGTAAGAGAGACAGTGAGAGAGAGAGAGGGAGATAGATAAAGAGAGAGATTGAGAGCGAGAGAGAGAGAAAGATAACTTTTTAAAAGTATATGTTGATTGGTTCAGATTAAGTTTGGATTTCATTATGTACATATCTGATTTGACCATTTGGGCATGAACACTCATTAACCCTACTTGGCAATGACTTCAACAAAAACAGATCTCAAATCTTAAACACTGTGTTTAGGTCAGTCATTAATGTTTATCCATCACCCAGGGATCAGTATTCTTGGCTTTGTCTTGGTTTGGTCAGGCCACTTATAGAAAAATGTTAGCTCTGAGCCAAGATAAATGTAAAACATTTGTCTCCTCCCAATGTGTGTGCGTGTGTATATGTCTGTGTGTGCGTGCACATTCGTGTTTGTCTCACTCACTCTTGGTGTTCATAGACACAGCGATGGGTGACTCCAGACCCTTATGGTGGACCAGGCATTTGACGGACACGTCCTTCAGCAGCCCTGATTGGACAGTGAGGGTGCTGATGACCAGGGTGGTCCCATCCCCCTGCTGGAGCTGTGATGTCACAGGGGGACCCATAGTTCGGTTGTCCCTCTCCACGTTCCACACTATCTCCACCGGGGGCCGTGACACGGCTGTACAGTTGGCCTCGATCACCCCTGGAGATGTGTTCTTGTAGCTCACCTGGGGTTTAGGCAGTACTGGGGAAGACACAGAAATAATTAAAGATCAATGTTGGGTTTAGTGAATCAGTGTGTTTTCAGGTGGGTTGACTTAACTCTGACTTGGTCCTGCATAGTGACTCCCAAGTGGTGCAGCGGTCTAAGGCACTGCATCTCAGTGCTAGAGGCGTTACTACAGACCCTGGTTTGATTCCAGGCTGTATCACAACCGGCCGTGATTGGGAGTCCCATAGGGCAGCACACAGCGGCGTCCGGGTTAGGGTTTGGCCAGAGTAGGCCTTCATTGTATATAAGAATTTGTTTTTAACTGACTTGCCTTGTTATACAAAGGTAAAAAAAAGATGACTTGGATCACAAGAGAAAATCGACTTATTTGGGCAGAGAATCGATGTCACAGATAAAATCAATATGTGAAAAAATTATCAACTGTAGGAATCTTGTGACTATGTGCATACTGTACTTGAGATCCATATGCAACAAATCATCTCTGTTTTCAATTGTCTGTTCTCAGAGCTGTGGTAGGAATGTTTTTCATTGGAATTTAGAACATTTGTGTTGGCGAGAACTGATCTGGCTGGCCACAGATATTTGGCCCTGATGCCACAGCAGCAGTAGTGTCTTAACAGGCGTTTCTACTGAACCACATGAACCACCAATCTGGAGTAGATCTGTGGTAGAGGTGGAGCAACCCCAGGAGGAATTCAGACAACAGAACATAGCACTGTGATATGTACCAAGACTGCTATCTACTGACATAGCTCTGTGATATGTACCAAGACTGCTATCTAATGACATAGCACTGTGATATGTACCAAGACTGCTATCTACTGACATAGCACTGTGATATGTACCAAGACTGCTATCTACTGACATAGCACTGTGATATGTACCAAGACTGCTATCTACTGACATAGCACTGTGATATGTACCAAGACAGCTATCTAATGACATAGCACTGTGATATGTACCAAGACTGCTATCTAATGACATAGCACTGTGATATGTACCAAGACTGCTATCTACTGACATAGCACAGTGATATGTACCAAGACTGTTATCTACTGACATAGCACTGTGATATGTACCAAGACTACTATCTACTGACATAGCACTTTCATATGTACCAAGACTGCTATCTACTGACATAGCACTGTGATCTGTACCAAGACAGCTATCTACTAACATAGCAATTTGATGTGTACCAAGACAGCTATCTACTGACATAGCAATTTGATGTGTACCAAGACAGCTATCTACTGACATAGCAATTTGATGTGTACCAAGACTGCTATCTACTGACATAGCAATTTGATGTGTACCAAGACTGCTATCTACTGACATAGCACTGTGATATGTACCAATACTGCGATCTACTGACATTTACAACATTGTAAAAATTTAACAAAATCCCAAAGCTGACTAAATTGCTGTCTGTGTCACACCCAGATCTGTTTCACCTGTCTTGTGATTATCTCCAACCCCTCCAGGTGTCGCTTATTATCCCTGGTGTATATATCCCTGTGTTTCCTGTCTCTCTGTGCCAGTTCATCTTGTATGTTCAAGTCAACCAGCAGTTTTCCCGTACTCCTGCTTCTATTCTCTTTTGCAAGTTCTCCTGGTTTTTGACGCTTGCCTGTTTTCTGGAGTCTGTACCCGCCTGCCCTGACCTCGAGCCTGCCTGCCACTCTGTACCTCCTGGACTCCAAACTGGTTTTGACCTTTTGCCTACCCCTTTTGAATTGTTTAAAAAATATCAAGACTCAAACCATCTGCCTCCCATGTCTGCATCTGGGTCTCACCTTGTGCCCTTATAATCTGGCTCTGAACAGAGAATATGAATTGGCTGATATCTCTACTCTGTCAAAGATATGAAGCAGAGACAGATCCTTACCAAGTACAGGCTGAGTGACCACCAATTGGAACGTAAAAAGAAGAGTGTGTATGTAGTCACTCCACGACAAGGGAGGTAGAAACAGATGCACTTTCTCCTTTACTCTGTCAAATATTCCTCACCATCAGATTCATTATTCACAGAAATTACTACATTTATTCCAAATTGTAACTTATTAATCTCAGAGGAAAAACAAAAAATACTCATGGGTGAATGAGCAACGGCTCGTCTTGCAGCCAAATATGTATTTGCCTCCCATAGCCTGAGGAACACTGACTAATATTTGCATAGTAAGCAGTAACTTCATTATTATTAGTATTATTGTTATTACCATTATTGTTATTATTATTATTGTTGTGATTATTATTCCAAATAGTAGTGGTACGGGTAGTAGGGGTGATGGTAATGATAGCAGTTTAATCAGTGGTGGAAAAAGTACCCAATTGTCATACTTGGTGACAGGTAGCCTAGTGGTTAGAGCATTTGGCCAGTAACCGAAAGGTTACTGGATCGAATCCCAGAGCTGACAAGGTTAAAATCTGTTGTTCTGCCCCTGAGCAAGGCAGTTAACCCACTGTTCCCTGGGCGCTGAAGACGTGGATGTCGATTATGGCAGCCCCACGCTCCTCTCTGATTCAGAGGGGATGGGTTAAATGCGGAAGACACATTTCAGTTGAATGCATTCAGTTGTACAACTGACTAGGTATCCCCCTTTCCCTACTTGAGTAAAAGTAAAGATACCTTAAAACTTCTTATGGCTGTAGCCCGACGTCGGTACACTTATGACAACAGCCAGCTCAAGTGCAGGGCGCGACATTCAAAATATATATTTTTTTAATATTTAACTTTCACACATTAACAAGTCCAATACAGCATATGAAAGGTATAATTCTTGTGAATCCATCCAACATGTCCGATTTTTAAAATGTTTTACAGGGAAGACAAGATATGTAAATCTATTAGCTAACCACGTTAGCAAAAGACACCACTTTTTTAACTTCTTCAGGCTGCAGGGTGAATATTGAAAAAACTGGAAAATATGTGCACATTTTCAAACGGCCTCTTAAGAAATTTTTTATTTTACAATATGCATATATTTACTACTGTTGGATAGATAACAGTCTATAGTTTCTAAAAAGGTTTGAATTATTTCTCTAAGTCGAACAGAACTATTTTTACAGCCATTTTCCCAGCCGAATTGAGATTTCCAAAATGCGATGTGTCTCTTTAAGACCTTGTCTATACAAGGTCATGACACTTAGGACCGTAGAAACACGTCATACGCCTTCATCTGGATGTAATGCGGAAGTGAGACTTGAAAGCAGTCAAATATCTCGTCCATGGACTGAATACCACACCTTCTTGTGAGACCTGCGCAGTTAAAACATTTTTCCGGGCGCGAGGTAGAATTTAGACTCGGCTCCTGGAAGAAGCTCGATAACGGTGAATATGATCTCTTGCTAAGATATTATTTGATACATGTCACAAAATCATCCTAAAGTATGTTTTTTCAATATACTTTAATTATATTATTGCAATTTATTCTGGACTTTAGACGTGATGTTTTGGAAGAATTTTTTGAAGACAGAAAGATTAGCGCCGCACAGCCGTGGTGCTTGCTAACCAAAGAGGGAAATATTTCGTTCTGGAACCCAACTAAAGACTGTACTGGACATTGGACCCCGTTACAACATTCTGATGGAAGATCAACAAAGATAAGGACCCAATTTGGGATGCTTTTTCATATATCTGTCGAACTGTTCTATGCTAACTGTGCTAACTGTGCTAGGCTAGCGCTTGACTAGAATCAATGCTGCCTTATGCTAGCTTATGTTGTTAGCTAATATAACGATATATTGTGTTTTCGCTGTAAAACACTTCAAAAATCGGAAATATTGGCTCTATTCACACGATATCTGTCTTTCATTAGCTATCCACCATATGTTTTTCTGAAATGTTTTATGAGGTGGAATTAGTAGTTGACGTTGGTGTCTGTATTTTCTCTGGCTACTCCCGTCTGATTTCAGACTGTAGCATTTATGGTAGCATCAATGTAAAACTGATTTATAGCTAAAATATGCACATTTTATGAACAAAACATAGATTTATTGTGTAACATGTTATATGACTGTCATCTGAGGTAGTTTTTTCTGGGTTCTTTAGGTTGGTTTTAGGTTATTTCGGTTGGCTTGTGCATGCTACTTGAATCATAATTCATACATCATAATCATAATCATACGTGTCTGTCCACTTTTGTATTTGGTGGTGAGCTAACATAAATATATGTGGTGTTTTCTCTGTAAAACATTTAAAAAATCGGACATGTTGGCTGGATTGACAAGATGTTTATCTTTCAAATGCTGTATTGGACTTGTTAATGTGTGAAAGTTAAATATTTTTAAAAAATAGATTTTGAATTTCGCGCCCTGCAGCTGTTGTCATTTTCGTTCCGACATCGGGTTTGCAGCCCAAACAGGTTTTAACTCCAACAGTTTTTTACTCCATCAGTAGCTATCACAAATTCGACCAAATAAACATATAAATAGCCACTAACCAAGAAACAACTTCATCAGATGACAGTCTGATAACATATTTATGGTATTGCATATGTTTTGTTAGAAAAATGTGCATATTTCAGGTATAAATCATAGTTTACATTGCAGCTACAGTCAGAAATTGCACCGAAAGCAGACAGAAATATTACAGACACCAACGCCAAATAACTAAATACTCATCATAAAACATTTCTGAAAAATACATAGTGTACAGCAATTGAAAGACAGGCATCTTGTGATTCCAGACAATATTTCCGATTTATCAAGTGTTTTACAGCGAAAACACAATATAGCGTTATATTAGCTTAGCACAATAGCCAGAAACACTTGGGCGCCGGCGACTACGACAGATATATGAAATAACATCATAAATTGGGTCTTACTTTTGCTGATCTTTCATCAGAATGTTGGACAAGGTGTCCTTTGTCCAGAACAGTCGTTGTTTGGATTCAGAACGGACACTTTCCCTCTTCATTTAGCACTCGCGCTAGCCGGGTGGCACGGATCTCTCCATGTCAACAAACGGAAGAGAACGGAACACGGCAAAACTCCCGAAAAAATTTCAATAATCTGATTAAACTATATTGAAAAAACATACTTTACGATGATATGGTCACATGTATCAAATAAAATCAAAGCCGGAGATATTGGTCGTCCATAACGGCAGCTAAACAGAAGGCAATCCCACTGTCCAGCGCGTGCTCCTCAGCGTACCGAAAATGGGGGACACGTCATACAAAGAGCCTGTATTCAACGTCAGACCAAGATAAACACGAAATTTCTTCTCTCACAGCCTCTTGACACCTAGGGGAAGGTCTATGAAGTGAACGTAGACTCTTACGTTTCATGCCCATGTATAGGCAGGAAGAAAAGCAGAGCATCGATTTCAGACTTTCCACTTCCGGGTCAGGAAATGTGCTGCAGAATGAGTTCTGTTTCACTCAGAGAAATAATTCAAACGGTTTTAGAAACTAGAGAGTGTTTTCTATCCAATAGTAATAATAATATGCATATTGTACGAGCAAGAATTGAGTACGAGGCCGTTTGAAATGGGCACATTTTATCTGGCTACTCAATACTGCCCCTTGCAGCCCAAACAGGTTAATAGAAAATTACTGAAGTAAGTGAGTCACACAAGTGAGTCACACAGTAAAAGTCTAAAAGTATTTTGTTTTAAATATACTTAAGTATCAAAAGTAAATGTAATAGCTAAAATATACTTAAGAATTGAAAGTAAAAGTAAAAGTATAAATCATTTAAAATTACAATGCCATTTGGCCCTAAACTGAGAGTACACAGTGGCAGAATACCTGACCACTGTGACTGACCCAAACTTTGACTACCGTATGTACAGACTCAGTGAGCATAGCCTTGCTATTGAGAGAGGCCGCCGTTGGCAAACCTGGCTCTCAAGAGAAGACAGGCTATGTGCACACTGCTCACAAAATGAGGTGGAAACTGAGCTGTACTTCCTAACTTCCTGCCAAATGTATGACCATATTAGAGACACATATTTCCCTCAGATTACACACATCCCCAAAGAATTTGAAAAAAAAACTAAAATGTTTGATAAACTCACATATCCACTGGATGAAATACCACAGTATGCCATCACAGCAGCAATATTTGTGACCTGTTGCAACAAGAAAAGGGCAACCAGTGAAGAACAAACACCATTGTAAATACAACCCAAGTTTATGTTGATTTATTTTCCCTTTTGTACATCATTGCAACACTGTATATAGACATAATATGACATTTGAAATGTCTTTATTCTTTTGGAACTGTTTACTGTTAATTTTATTATTTATTTCACTTTTGTTGATTATCTATTTCACTTGCTTTGGCAATGTTAACATATGTTTCCCATGCCAATAAAGCCCTTGAGTTGAAATTGAATTGAATTGAATTAAATTGAGAGAGAAAGTGAGAGATATGGCACAGGTTTTTCTGTTGGAATCGCTGAAAGTTCCATTTGAGACAAATGCCTTGCTGTTTGACTGGGCTGACAGGGAAAAGACAGAGCGAGGGAAAGCAAGAAGGAGAGAAAGGGGAAAGGGGAGAGAGAGGGAGTGTTGATGAGACAGTAGGGAGCACTGTCTGCCTGAAACAATAATACAGTCATGACTTTGGGTGTCACACTTTAGTACCCCCTCTCCCCCTTTAATAGATCCATTCTTTAGTGCTAATGTAAACTCTCTCTCAGTGAGACACAGCCATAGAAATAAGAATGAATAGAAAGGGCATCTCCATTCAAGTCAATGATGGTATAATGGGTGGACTGGCAGCCATTTTGAGTGTACCCATGCCAGGAAGTAAAATCAGGAAGTGTACCCTTCAATCTTTGCTATGATTTGTTGAGTCAATTCAACTGACATTCTGAAAAATACATTCCATTGCATGAGCCACATCAGTTAGCATCATTTTAATGAACATTCTACATTACCATGGCAATCCAGCATCAGTTGATAGAACATTTCAAAATAACATGAAATTATTGCATAACAATACCAGGCCTGTGTGTACCAGTACCAGTCAATTGCCAGGGTTAGAGCTTCCAAGTCCGTTATATTCATTGTTATTGCTATGGACACACCACCAGCCTGGGTCTATGTTTCACTTAATCACACAAACACCACTAACTACAACTTCAAGCAGACGGAAAACTAATGATGATCAAACACTGATTTGGAACTAGTGTGTATATTTATGTGTGTGTGTGTGTGTGTGTGTGTGTGTGTGTGTGTGTGTGTGTGTGTGTGTGTGTGTGTGTGTGTGTGTGTGTGTGTGTGTGTGTGTACCTGTACTTCTTCCCTGAAGAGCCCTTACAAGCAACAGATGGACCTAATTTTCAGCCACAAACATGTCAAGAACAGCTCAGTATTTGATACACTCCTTTCCACCTCAATCCCTTTGGAGCTGCTGCCTTCAGGTCCCAGCTTACATCGAACATATGACTGTTCAGGGAGAACCTCTGGGCTACAGAATACTGTAGCAGCAGTAGTCATCAAATAGAAGTAGCGGCATATTGTTAAACTGCCTCTTTCACTGTTACTACTACAGTGTCCGTCATGTAAGACTGTCAACGCTGTCAGTGGACACAGAGGTCAGAGCACGCACTCGTGCACACACACACATTTGTCAAATAATCTCCCTCCCTTCCTTAGGTGAAACTATGCAGAAGCAACCGCCCCAAAAAACTCCCAGTGCTATAACCTAATATTTGACAACATATCGACCACCATCAGCCAATCACAACAGCAGAATTATTCCTCCCTTTAGGGTCTGCACTGTATATTACTATAACAGAGGAGTGATAACTATTCTCTATGGAGTGAAAGAGAGCATTCACCAGTCTGGTTTGTTCAGCACAGTCAGGTCTGTATCATGTTAACTATCATGCTGGGGATTCAAACATCATGCACTACCCATCACTCGACAGTTAAACCCATTCAACACAGTGTAAAGCGCAAGCGCCTGAAGGTGGGTATGCTGTCAATATATTCAATCATCATTACTATAAGTTACTATCATTACTATAAGTTACTATCATTACTATAAGTTACTATCATTACTGTAGACGCTATTAGACAGTGAGAAGGATGTTTAGCTTTACCCTGGCAACGACAGTGAAGAAGGTGTATGTATAGTAACCTTTCCTACCAAAGACAGTGAGGCAGACAGTAGCGCTCTTGGTAAGCTCTGAGTAGGTGTGGTACTCGCAGGTGTAGCAGCCCTCATCCTGGACGCCGACTGGTCTGATGGACAGCTGGCTATGGGAAAGGGAGGGGGTCAGCCAGGCCCTCTCCTGGTAGGGCGGCTCGATCATGGGGTCGCTGCGCTTGGCATAGGAGGCTACTTCGCTGGAGTCCCCCTGCTCTGCTGTATGTCTCCACAGCACCTTCTGCACCTTCTCTGGCAGGCCATAGGTGCAAGACAGGACTGCCGCCTTACCACTCATCGCTGTCTTGTTACCCTCAGCAATCACACGGGCTGGATTAGAGGAAAACAACATGTTCACACAAACAGATAGACACACACACACGTACTATGCTATCTGTGCGTCTACCGTTCTGTCTGCAACAGCAGTTTCTGATTACCAGTATGAGCCTCCCCTCCCCTCCTCAGCCCTCCTCCCCCCACTGTGATCACACAGAACCTGTCAGAAATACATGGGTCTGCTCCCACCACTTCTATGCTACATATGGGAACATATGACAACAGCACATGGGGATGGGAGTCATGACATCTCTCTACATCCATCAGAGTACATCCCTATAGTATAGAGGTTTATCAAAAGGGGAGTGACTTCCTGATTCAGAGGGTTTGGGTTAAATGCAGAAGACACATTTCAGTTAAATGCATTCAGTTGTGCAACTGACTAGGTATCTCCTTTCCTGAATCAGTCTCCAGATAGGTAGCAAGGCACCATGGAGTCCACTGAGAACAAAGAAAGGCACCAAACAAAAGGATGGGTAGAAAATGGAGTATAAATTGAGTTCAGAATCAACAACAGGCCCCTTTTAAATGTTATGTGAGTGCCCATGCTGCTGACCAGAAACCCCCTATGTCCAGGATTTTCCACTGTATCTGAATACAGAAAACCTCTGCCCCCTTCCTCCATCCCTCTGTTGACGTATTAACTCTTCTAAGATCAAAAATTGGCAAGGAGGGAGGGCAGGAAAGAGAGAAGTACAAAACAATGATTGGGACATGCCCATGTACTCAGCTGTGACGCTCAGACTACAATCACAGAGTAACACAGCAATGACAAAGAGGAAATCTGAACATTCTTCTTTATTCACATGTGACGGTGAGGCAGGTGCGTCCCTCCTGCGATCCTGAGGGGTAAAGGTCAAAGATGCAGGTGTAGCAGCCCTCGTCTCTGAAGCCCACCCTGCGGATGGTGATGGCTGAGGTGTCCTTGGGGGAGGGGGCCAGCTCTACATGCTGCTGGCCGCTCACGCTGTCCTTCTGGCTGGGCTCGTAGGTCAACAGAGTCTTGTTCTGGACGTCCAGCCAGCGCACCTGTTTCAGGCTGTCCCCACGCCCCTTAGACACCATGCAGGTCAGAGTGAAGGGGAGCTCCACTGGGGCCTCCATGCGCTCAGGGGCTGTTACCTTGCCTGGGACATGGATAGGGGAGGGGACAACAGGGATCACAGATCAGCCAAACAACTCATGCACTTATTGTTTGACTGACCTGCCCATTACTTATTCCACATTTTGATGTGTTACAGCCTGAATTGAATATGTCAATAAGTATTGTACCCCTTTGTTTTGGAAACCTAAATATGTTCAGGAGTAAAAGTCTCACAATAAGTTGCATGGACTCACTCTGTGAGTAATAATAGTGTTTAACATGATTTTTGAATGACTACCTCATCTCTTTACCCCACACATACATACAGTAAGGCCCCTCAGTCGAGAAGTGAATTTCAAACACAGATTCAACCACAAAGACCAGAGAGGTTTTCCAATGCCTCACAAAGGAAGGCAGCTATTGGTGGATGGGTAAAAAAAAACAGACATTGAATATCCGTTTGAGCATGGTGAATTGATCAATTGCACTTTGTATGGTTTATCAGTACACCCAGTCATTACAAAGATACAGGCGTCCTTCCTAACTCAGTTGCCCGGAGGGGAAGAAAACCGCACAGGGATTTCACCATGAGGCTTATGGCTGTGATATGAGAAAACAAAGAATGGATCAACAGCATTGTAGTTACTCCACAATACTAATCTTATTGACAGAACAAAAAGCGGAAGCCTGTACAGAATTCAAATATTCCAAAACATGCATCTTGTTTGCAACAAGGCACTACATTAATATAGAAAAAAATGTGGCAAAGTAATTCACTTTTTGTTCTGAACAGAAAGTGTTATGTTTCAGACAAATCCAATACAACACATTACTGAGTTCTACTCTCCATATTTTCTTGTCATATGCAAGGACTAGGGAGTTTTGCACAGGGATTTTCCTAGAGAAAAACCTGGTTCAGTCTGCTTTCCACTATTTCAGCCACACCAGTTACTGACAGGTTAAGCACACAGCAAAGCAATCTCCATAGACAAACATTGGCAGTAGATTGGCCTTACTGAAGAGCTCAATGACTTTCAACGTGGTACCATCATAGGATGCCAAATTCCAACAGATTGTCAAATTTCTGCCCTTTTTGAGCTGCCTCCGGTCAACCATAAGTGCTGTTATTGTGAAATGGAAATGTCTAGGTGCAAAAACGGCTCAGCCGCGAAGTGGTAGCCCACACAAGCTCACAGAACAGGAACACCGAGTGCTGAAGCGCACAGCACGTAAAAATCGTCTGTCCTGGTTGCAACACTCACTACCGAGTTCCAAACTGCATCTGGAAACAACGTCAGAGCAAGAACTGTTCATCGGGAGCTTCATGAAAGGGGTTTCTATTGCCGGGTAGCCGCACACTAGCCTAAGATCACCATGAGCAATGCCAAGTGTCGGCTGGAGTGGTGTAAAGCTTGCCTCCATTGGACTGTGGAACAGTGTAAATGCGTTCTCTGGAGTGATGAATCACACTTCACCATCTGGCATTCCGACAGACGACTCTGGGTTTGGTGGATGCCAGGAGAACGCTACCTGCCTGAATCCATAGTGCAAACTGTAAAGTTTGGTGGGGGAGGAATAATGGTCTGGGATTGTTTTTCATGGTTCGGGCTAGGCCCCTTAGTTGCAGTGAAGGGAAATCTTAACGGTAATAGCATACAACAACATTCTAGACGATTCTGTGCTTCCAACTTTGTGGCAACAGTTTGGGGAAGGCCCTTTCCTGTTTCTGCATGACAATGCCACCATGCACACAGAAAAGTCCATACAGAAATGGATTGTCGAGATTAGTGTGGAAGAACTTGACTGGCCTGCACATAGCCCTGACCTCAATCCCATTGAACACCTTTGGGATGAATTTGAACGCCGACTGCGAGCCAGGCCTAATCGCCCAACATCAGTGCCTGACCTCACTAATGCTATTGTGGCTGAATGGAAGCAAGTCCCTTCAGCAATGTTCCAACATCTAGTGGAAAGTCTTTCTAAAAGAGTGGAGGCTGTTATAGCAGAAAAGGTTAGACCAACTCCATCCATATCAATGCCCATGGCCTTGGAATGAGATGTTCGATGAGCAAGTGTCCACATACTTTTGGTCATGTAGTGTACTTATGTAAATGAGATATTTCTGTATTTCCTTTTCAATAAATTTGCGTAAATGACTAAAAACATGTTTCCGTTTTGTCATTATGGGTATTGAGTGTAGATGGATGAGACATGTTATTTGAATACATTCGGGCTGTAACAAAACAACATGTGGAATAAGCCAAGGGATATGAATCCCTTCTGAAGGCATTGTAGATGTCTAACACTGTACACAACATATTGTTTGGTGGAAACGTGCATAACCACAATCATGTGGGGAACTTACTAATACAAATACAAATGTGTCAATATGTCTAGTGCTATGTCCACTCACCCTGCAACCTGACCACCATCAGTAAGGACACACACAGCTGCAGGCATCGCACCAGGGAGGACTCACACATCATAGTCTGCATTGGGCAGAGTAGACAGTCATGGGTGGGGGTCAAAGTTCAAAGCTTTCCAGGACCAGGGTAGGCCACCACGGACTAAAATAGTTTTTAATAACCATGTTTCTGTACAGTCATCTGAAAGGATGTTACCTTACAGATCTGAACACTGTTTGAGTGGTTTAAATAAGCCTCATCTTACACCTGCTCTTGACACACGTCTCCTATGAAAGATAAGGAGAACACACAGAGGGTGAAACAAACACACACATCCATGAATCTGGCTTAATTCAGTGTGGAAATCTGCCTCTGAATTGTTAACATAGGATCAGTTACTTAACCTTGGAAATGTGAAGGCAAAATGAAGGGCTTCATTCTACCATCAATGGACTGGCCAAGCCCATTACACACAGGCCAGCTGCCTTTCTCTGGCAGAATGAGTCCCCACTTGCTCCATTGAGGATAAATGATAACTTCTGACCCAGCATCTTGTTTTTTTAATATCCAATTGAATAAGGCCTAACACACCTAAAAGAAAAACCTTGATTCCACAGTGAAAATAAAGGCTGTTTTGAGTCATACCCAAAAGGCTGTGTTTCAGTTTCTTGAATAAGATTAAGCCACTTGACATTCTTTAAAATAATGATTGTAAAAAAAAAACTGCTAGCTTATGAACACAATCCCATTTTGCTTAGTCAACTTGACCAGAGCAAAAGGGAGCCCCAAATCGTCTCACATCTCTCTGAAAACTATTTTCTTTCGGCTAAAAATAGGCTATATATTGTTGCTACCACATTGTTGTTGTCACAAGATTAAAGGAAATCATTAGCCGACCACCATTTAAGTGGACCATATTAGTAATACAATATGTGACCTGTTACCCCAGCCAAATACAGCTAGTATAAGCTATGGATCAAATAACAATGAAGGATCAACATTTAAACAAAGATTTCACTAGTGTATGATGCAGAATATAAAAATCCAAAGTAGTATCCTAATATTTAGAGCGACTTTGGGCACTACAAGCCACTTTCTATCCTGAAACTTTATCTTAAACTATAATTAAAAGCTTACCTCTGTTGTAGCTTGCGGGCGTTCCTTTGGCAGCTAGTCCGATCACTGTATTCTCATGGTCCGTGTATTTCCATCTATTTCATAGACTGTCTATTACGGTTGTAAAGAGCAGCACCAGATAAAACACCGCCCATCTGTGAGTCTACAAATCAGGACCAAATAGTGTGCATAAGAAAGGGTGTTGGGCAACAACTGAAATATGTGTATTTTCTTAATGTATGAAATAATAGCCTTACGTCATGGTTCCAACACTAGTCATGCTTTGGGGCGAATGCTTTGGGGCGAAAAGTGGGGACAAAAAGGCGCACCTATCGCTTCAACAGCGTGAGGTGTATGAGTGCTGCCCTCTAGTGGGAGTGTACGATCGATTCTATCACAACAGAGACGCATAGACACGCTGAAGTGAAACTAAGCAGGCGTTGCAGTTCAGTTCAATTGTTTATAGAAACCAGACTTTAATTCAGTTGAGAGTAAATACATTTGGGCTTGTTAAAAACGTTTTGTTGGGGATAGATTTTTTTTTTTTTTTAAATGGGCAGAGAGAAAATATTTCTGTTTTATAGCTAACCTCATGCTATTTTACACATTTTGCCATGAGCCTAAAATAAATATTGCTGGTTTAGAGCAAATGTCCTACTATTCTACATATTTTGCCATGGGACTGGTTTATGACATGTACAGTACTATCTGGAGGGGGGGGGGGGGGGGGGGGGGGGGGTGACCTCAGGGGGGATACTGTACAATTTAAAATTTACGTTGTATACCGAGATATAATTTTGTCAAAAAAAGATTGTCAAAACAACGTATATTTACTGGATCTTTACCTCTTTCTCCATTGAAATGCAACCACAGCCAGCACACTAGTAATAAACACTATCCAGCCGCTGTGATGATAATCCACAGTGTTAAAATGAAATGCAACCACAGCCAGCACACTAGTAATAAACACTATCCAGCCGCTGTGATGATAATCCACAGTGTTAAAATGAAATGCAACCACAGCCAGCACACTAGTAATAAACACTATCCAGCCGCTGTGATGATAATCCACAGTGTTAAAATGTAATGCAACCACAGCCAGCACACTAGTAATAAACACTATCCAGCCGCTGTGATGATAATCCACAGTGTTAAAATGTAATGCAACCACAGCCAGCACACTAGTAATAAACACTATCCAGCCGCTATGATGATAATCCACAGTGTTAAAATGAAATGCAACCACAGCCAGCACACTAGTAATAAACACTATCCAGCCGCTGTGATGATAATCCACAGTGTTAAAATAAAATGCAACCACAGCCAGCACACTAGTAATAAACACTATCCAGCCGCTGTGATGATAATCCACAGTGTTAAAATGAAATGCAACCACAGCCAGCACACTAGTAATAAACACTATCCAGCCGCTGTGATGATAATCCACAGTGTTAAAATAATGCAACCACAGCCAGCACACTAGTAATAAACACTATCCAGCCGCTGTGATGATAATCCACAGTGTTAAAATGAAATGCAACCACAGCCAGCACACTAGTAATAAACACTATCCAGCCGCTGTGATGATAATCCACAGTGTTAAAATCACCTGAGAGAATTAGAAGAGCCTCTGAGTATTTGTTGCATAGATTCTGTCATTTTCTTGTAAGTTGGGCAAAAACGTTCTTATTTGGAGCATGTGAGTTTGGTTCATACACATTACAGATGATGAAAAAAGCATTGTTTACTGTGTATCTCCATCAACTGACACATCTGGGATGCTAGATGATGGGTTGGTTGTAGTCACATTCTGGGGACCCTGTCCTTACAAAACAGAACTAAATAATAAATATTCACAGCCACATGTCAAACACAATGAAATTACAATTTTTACACTGAAATGACAAAGGTTTTAAACTAGAAGTTGAATTTGAGCACTTTATAGTTAATTAACGATCCACCGCTTTTTTTTCAAATGTTCACTTAAAATGACATACCCAAATCTAACTGCATGTAGCTCAGGACCTGAAGCAAGGATATGCATATTATTGATACGATTTGAAAGGAAACACTTTGAAGTTTGTGGAAATGTGAAATGAATGTAGGCGAATATAACACATTAGATCTGGTAAAAGATAACCTTGAAATGCAAGCGAAAGGCCATAATGTATTATTCCAGCCCAGGCACAATTTATATTTTGGCCACTAGATGAGAGCAGTGTATGTACAAAGTTTTAGACTGATCCAATGAACCATTGTATTTCTGTTTTCAAAAATTGTATCAAGACTGCCCAAATGTGCCTAATTGATTTATTACTAACTTTTAAAGTTCATAACTGTGCACTCTCCTCAATGTACAGTAAACCATAAATTGTATAGATGTACAGTACATCATCAATTTGTTACAAATGTACAGTAAACCATAAATTGTATAGATGTACAGTAAATCATCAATTTGTTATAGATGTACAGTAAATCATCAATGTTATAGATGTACAGTAAATCATCAATTTGTTATAGATGTACAGTAAATCATCAATGTTATAGATGTACAGTAAATCATCAATTTGTTATAGATGTACAGTACATCATCAATTTGTTACAAATGTACAGTAAATCATCAATATTATAGATGTACAGTAAATCATCAATGTTATAGATGTACAGTAAATCATCAATGTTATAGATGTACAGTAAATCATCAATTTGTTATAGATGTACAGTAAATCAATTTGTTATAGATGTACAGTAAATCATCAATTTGTTATAGATGTATGGTAAATCATCAATTTGTTATAGATGTACAGTAAATCATCAATTTGTTATAGATGTACAATAAATCATCAATTTGTTATAGATGTACAGTAAATCATCAATTTGTTATAGATGTACAGTAAATCATCAATTTGTTACAGATGTACAGTAAATCATCAATTTGTTATAGATGTACAGTAAATCATCAATTTGTTATAGATGTATGGTAAATCATCAATTTTTTATAGATGTATGGTAAATCATCAATTTGTTATAGATGTACAGTAAATCATCAATTTGTTATAGGTGTACAGTAAATCTTCAATTTGCTCCCTTTTCTGATCATTATTTGATTTCCCTGAATTTACAAGCTGTTAAAAAAATCTAAGGATATTTGAGTATATTGGAAATTAAACAACACACTTCTTAAAAATCCTATAATCAATGGAATCATCAAATCGTTAGCCAAAGATCATTTTGCGAGAGAAGACTTAGGTCATGGAAGTAAATGGGAGTTAAATTATTAAACTTGCCAAAGAGCTGAAGCACCTGACACACCTTAGAGAAAATAATTGAATGATCAATCTTGACAGGCTTCTAAAGAAAGATACTTTATATCAAGAAGAAGAGTGTCACGACTTCGACCGAGGCAGGCTCTCCTTCCCGTTCGGGTGGCGCTCGGCGGTCGTCGTCACCGGCCTATTAGCTGCCACTGATCCTTTTCTCCCCCTCCCTATGTGTTTATTGGGCGCACCTGTTTTGTATGAGGGTTAATTAGTTGGGCTTATTTAATCAGCCGGCATACACGTTTCTTTGTGCGGGATTGTTTGTTTGTAAGTGGTGGTGTTTTGTTTCGTGCATCGTGTTTGCTGTACTGTTTTCGTATTCCCCGTGTCTGGGGTTGTTTAAGTGGTCACCCAGTGTGTTAGTTGGGTGGCCTAGTTTTCTACATGTTCAGTAAAGAACATTTGGTTATTGCACCTGCTGTTGCCTGCGCTTGACTTCCACTCCGACACCCAGGCCTTACAAAGAGTTTGAATTTAAATCTTTACAAATAGAGTTAGAACAGTTTTACACAGATCTGACAAAGGGTGCTTTTCTCAGATAAAGAGCTAAATAGATTGAAGAAGGGAAAAAAACCAGTTATTTCTTTGCTCTTGAAAATAAACTACAAAAAAATATATATAACCGCACTCAAAATGAACGATTTATTATGTATGCAAAGATCCCATTGAAATATCAGTCTTTGTCAATTCCTTTTATGAAAACTTGAAAACCTGTACAATTCACAATTTCAGAAAGATGGTTATGAAAGCTACATTCGCCACATTCAGAACTATGTCCCTGTGATTCAGGATTAATTCCACTCAATTTGCGAATCACTTGTGTCAGTCGAGGAGATTAGAGAGGCTTTGAATTCAATGAAAAATTGTGAAATCACCCAGCCCTGATGGCCACCCAGCCCTGATGGCCAACCAGCCCTGATGGCCACCCAGCCCTGATGGCCAACTCAGCCCTGATGGCCAACCAGCCCTGATGGCCAACTCAGCCCTGATGGCCAACTCAGCCCTGATGGCCACCCAGCCCTGATGGCCAACTCAGCCCTGATGGCCAACTCAGCCCTGATGGCCAACTCAGCCCTGATGGCCACCCAGCCCTGATGGCCAACTCAGCCCTGATGGCCAACTCAGCCCTGATGGCCAACTCAGCCCTGATGGCCAACCAGCCCTGATGGCCAACTCAGCCCTGATGGCCAACTCAGCCCTGATGGTCAACTCAGCCCTGATGGCCAACTCAGCCCTGATGGCCAACTCAGCCCTGATGGCCACCCAGCCCTGATGGCCAACTCAGCCCTGATGGCCAACTCAGCCCTGATGGCCACCCAGCCCTGATGGCCAACTCAGCCCTGATGGCCAACTCAGCCCTGATGGCCACCCAGCCCTGATGGCCAACTCAGCCCTGATGGCCACCCAGCCCTGATGGCCAACCAGCCCTGATGGCCACCCAGCCCTGATGGCCACCCAGCCCTGATGGCCACTCAGCCCTGATGGCCAACTCAGCCCTGATGGCCACCCAGCCCTGATGGCCAACCAGCCCTGATGACCAGTCAGTTGAATTTTTAGGCAGTTTTTGGGAGTTACTAGAAGAGACTCTTTTTTTTTGTATCAAGATTGCATTGTAAATTGTGAAATAGTTTCCACTTTGAAGCTGGACCTGTTTCTTAAGCCTGATGAAGAACCCTCTCTCATTGTAAATTTACTCAATATTGATTACATAGATTTTTCTGATTAATGCCAAAAGATTAAATAAAGGAATATATGCCATTATAAATTAGACTCAAACAGGCTTTATGAAGGGGCTTCACATAAGCTCCAACATTTGTTTAGTCTTGGACATTATGGATTATTCAGATGCAGTTGACTCAGATGCTGTTATTTTATTTATAGACTTCTGTAAAGCCTTTGACACAATTGAACATGAATTTCTCGTTTGGTCTCTGAAACTTTTTGGTTTTGGTGAAAATTGTATCGAAGTCAATTGCATGTTTTACAAAGATATAAATAGTTCTGTGATTCTAAACCTTAATACATCCATTCAGTGTCAACAGAAGTGTATGACAGGGATGTCCAAATTTGCGTTTTTTATTCATTTTGGTAATGGAACTTCTATCTCAAGATATTCTGAATAATGCAAATTTGCATGGCTTATACAGTTTTGACCGAGCAATCTAAATTTCCCAGCTGGCTGACGATACTGTTACATTTTTTAAAGACAAAGACCAGGTCGCCCATGTCCTTAATGCCATCAATGCATACTTTATTATGTCTGGATTCAAACCGAATGCTTCTAAACATGAAAATGACTCTGACAATAAAGAAATATAAACTATTCCTGTAAAGGACTGCGTTAAATATTTAGGAATACATCTAGAGTTGAAGTTGGAAGTTTACATACACGTAGGTTGGAGTCATTAAAACTTGTTTTTCAACCACTCCACAAATTTCTTGTTAACCAACTATAGTTTTGGCAAGTCGGTTAGGACATCTACTTTGTTCATGACGCAAGTAATATTTCCAACAATTGTTAACTGACCTGAAACAGGGAATTTTCTTCTGGTTGCACATTTAACATGCCGATAGAAATTCGGTAAAACTGATTTAAGTTTTCCTGCATTAAAGTCACCGGCCACCGGGAGCTGGATGAGTGTTTTCCTGTTTGCTTATGGCAGAATGCAGCTCATTTAGTGCGGTTTTAGTGCCAACCTCGCTCTGTGGTGGTATGTAGACAGCTACGAAAAGTACAGATGAAAACTCTCTAGGTAGATCGTGTGGTCTACAGCTTATCATGAGATACTCTACCCCAGGTGAGCAAAACCTTGAGACTTCCTTAGATATTGTGCAACAGCTGTTGTTTACATAAATGCATAGACCCCCACACCGTGTCTTACAGGAGGCTGCTGTTTTGTCTTGCCGATTGAGTGTATAACCCGCCAGCTGTAGGTTCTTAATGTCGTCATTCAGCCACGACTTGGTGAAATATAAGATATTACAGTTTTAAAGGATATACGTGCTTTCAGTTCGGCCCATTTATTTTCCAGCGATTGAACGTTAGCTAGCAGAACGGAAGGCAAGGGCAGATTAGCCACTCGTCGCCTGATCCTTGCAAGGCGCCTCAAAATCTCAGTTTCCTTCTCCAGTGAATAAGGGGGATCGGGGCCTGGTCAGGTGTCTGCAGTATATCCCTCGCGTCCGAGTCATTGAAGAAGAACTCCTCATCCAATTTGAGGTGAATAATCCCAGTTCTGATGTCCATTTTCGTCTATTTTCGGTCGTAAGAGACGGTAGCAGCAACATTATGTACAAAACAAGTTACGAACCATGTGAAAAAACAAACAAAATAGCATGATTGGTTGAGAGCTGATAAAACGGCAGTCCTACCCTCTGGCGTCATGGCCTATTGCATCATTAATGCAGCAGTATACAATACATTTTTGGACTCACTGTGTTGTGCTGTGAGCACTTCCTTCCAAAACACTCATTGTTGAATTTGCGATTTCCAACTTGTCGTGTAATGTTTATGTCCAATGGCTGAAGAGCACCGATATGTTTTATCTATAATTTCTCTTCATTATTTTTCTTCAAGGATGAAAAGGATTTGCCAGTAGATTGTCAACTTGATTCAGGATGACTGCTAGATAAGATTTTGAAAGTATGATGTTGACATGATCAGTCCAATGAAAGCTGCTGTATATATAATGTGATTTGATGTCATTTTATCTGTGGCTAATGTTCTTGAGCCTTCTTGGATGGGTACTTCTAATATCAGCAGCCAAAGGATTAGAATTTTCAAGGCCTCTCCTTACACTTCACAGTGACAGACTTTCCCCATGAGTGAGAGAACACTGAGCCAATCACGGGAAACAACACTTTGTATTTTCTGCTGGCTTGCCCCACCACCACAGAAATCACTGAAGCAACTGCATTTTGGAGCTGCCTCACTCAAGAAAACAAAAAAGAGACCATGTTTGTATGCGGCTTTATTAACTCAATGATATATATATATATATTACATTGTTTGCAAACTGATATGTGACACGTATTAATGCCAAAATAACATGCAAAACAGGTAAACCCCCACCCCCCAAAATAGTTTTTTTTTTTTTTTTTTTTTTTTTCAAAAGGTGGGGCTCATTCTTGACACACACAAGAAACTGTTGAGCGTGAAAACCCAGCAGCGATGCAGTTCTTGACACACTCAAACCAGTGCACCTGGCACCTACTAACATAACCCATTCAAAGGCATTTTTATATTTTGTCTTGACCATTCACCCTTTGAATAGCACACCTTTACAATCCATGTCTCAGGGCTTAACAATCCTTCTTTAACCTGTCTCATACCCTTTATCTACACTGATTGAAGTGGATTTAACAGGAGACATCAGTAAGTTATCATAGCATTCACCTGGATTCACCTGGCCGGTCTTTGTCATGGAAAGAGCAGGTGTTCTTAATGTGTTGTACACTCAGTGTATACCAAACACTTTTAATTAAGGAAGTGCTCTTTAAGATTTCACATAAGATATATCAATGTTATTCCATGTTGTCCAAATTTGTTGATGTTGAAAAAGGTGAAGGTTGAAAAAGGTGTTTTCTGTGAAAAAGGTGAAAATCTCCAGCAATTGTTCTATGAATGTAGATCTCTGATAGATTTTTGGGAAAACCTTGCGGAGTACTTATTTAGCTTTTTGAACACCATATTTTTGACATGAAGGATATTGTATGTTAATATTGCAATGATGACAAACCATTGAAATTATTCAGCATTTGTTTTATTCTTCCAGAAATCTATACCAAAATTACAAATAATTCTGATCAAATTTAATCATCAAGTTAAGACATTATCCCTAGTTAATAATAAAAATGACATCTTCTTGAATCATAATAATGAGATTTTTTTCTGAGTGAATACATTTTCACCGTTTTTTACTACTTGTTTCACCTGTGTGTTTTGTTTTGTAGTAGAAGTGTTTGATGTAGTGATGTAAATAGTTGATTGCTGATCATTTGTATAATGAACATGTGTTCCTGATATTTGTAAATTGTATTTAGAATAATTACAAACAAACAATCCTACAACAACAAGTTACACTGTCATCATCGGATTTTCTTTCATTTAACTAGGCAAAAATATTATTTACAATCACGGCCTACACCAGCCAAACCCTGACCCGGCCGGACAACGCTGGGCCAATTGTGCGCCGCCCTATGGGACTCCCAATCGCTGCTGGTTGTGATACAGCACCTTTCAGAGCCTTAAGACGTCTGCGCCACTCGGGAGCCCAGTTGGATTGCAGAGATGTGTCTGTTAACGTTGATGTTAGGATCCTGTGCGTATGCTAGATGACCTTGGTTTGGTATGATTCAACGATACATATTTTAAGAAAGGATTTAAAAAATAAACAAACAGGCTGTATTCAACCTTAACGGATCCCCAACCTAGACCATCGTTTTTGTCGTCCTCTGCAGGCCACAAACCGCACAGTTTCACATTCAGTAGATCAATTAGAAAGAAACCTATTTATTATAGAAATTAATTCCCTCAAAATAATATTTAAATTAAAGTACAATGTTTAAATTAAAACGTATTAACCAGCCAAACTCATTTTTGGACGTCACAGCATTGCGACGGAATGGACTCATCTCTGACTCATTCTGATGACGTACTTCACAGTCCAGTAAGTTGACAGCTCAACAACGCGTTCCCACAATGCAAACAAATCAACAAAATAACCACGTTTCACGTGTTTGTTGACATTTGTATTGTAGTCATACATGAGCTGAATGCAGAGCCTTTGAACTGAACGTATTCTATAGATTTTAGTCCGTGGTTTCCCAATCAAAATGTCGTTCCTTATGGATTCAGTAATCATGTTCACCTCACAGGTAAGAATTGCTAGCTAACGTTAGCTGTTCTTGGGTGGCTGTTCTTCTCGCTAGCTAACAGTTACTGTAACCTTACAAACAACTGCTAGCTACTATAACACCACTTGTGGCTCCCTTTGCTTAACCAGCTAGAATGTTTGCACATACACTGTCTTGGGCAAATTTACTAACGTGAAAATCTTTCAACTTCCCAGGTTCTCTTCTTTGGCTTTGGGTGGCTGTTCTTCATGCGGCAGCTGTTCAAAGACTATGAGGTATGTTATTTAATTACTACACAAGTACTGTTATATTAGTTATGATTTGGTAGACATTAATCTACATGCCTTGTCTTTATTTTTGTAGCTAGGTGTCATTATGTTTCTGGACCGTTTTCGTTTAAACATTTGGGAGAACCATTATGAAACAGAAACAGACAGATCCATCAGCATGGGTGTTTACACAGCAGTGATCTACAGAGACTGATCTAACCCTGTGGTCATGTTTCGGTTAACAGGTGCGGCAGTATGTGGTCCAAGTGGTGTTCTCCATCACTTTTGCCTTCTCCTGCACCATGTTTGAGCTCATCATCTTTGAGATACTGGGTGCATTAGAAACTAGGTAAGTACAATGGTTTAATTCATTCCTTACGTTACCACGTTCATTCAGTATGATACTTTTCTCTCCATTAACCAGCTAACATAGGCTAGCCGATGTCTCATAGATGTCCTTGTGTCCGTGTCCCTCAGTTCCAGGTATTTCCACTGGAAGTTCAACCTGTATGTGATTCTACTGGTTCTAATCTTCGTGGTGCCATTTTATATCGGCTACTTTGTCGTCAGCAACATCCGCCTTTGTGAGTGACATTTTATCCATGTTATTCCACCTGTAGCATAATTCCAGTGATCCTTCTGTGTTTGATGCTGCAGAGTATATGATGGGTGCTGTCTTGCTGGGGATTCTCACACGCAGTCTCTGAAGTGTGTGTTTGTGTTCAGTGCAGAGACAGAAGCTGCTCTTTGCCTGTGTCGTCTGGTTTACCTTCATGTATTTCTTTTGGAAGTTGGGGGACCCTTTCCCCATCCTCAGTCCCAAACATGGTGAGTGCCTACCCTGCCCCCTCTCCCTATTCTCACTGCTGTGTTTAAGGCCCTATTCCAAACAACCCGTAGCCACTAATCATAGTCACCTCTTGTAGATCTGAAAGTGTGGCAGGTAGCCTAGTGGTTACAGTATTGGGTCAGTAACTGAAAGGTCGCTAGTTCGATTCCCGTGCTGACAAGGTGAAAAATCTGTTGATGTGCCCTTGAGTAACCCTAATTGTTCCAGGGTCGCTGTTGTTAATGGCAGACACTTGCTGTGACCACACTGAGGGTGTCTCAGGGAGAGTGGGATATGCAAAAAACACATGCATATTAATATACACTTATACATGTGTGAAATAGGACATATATAAGCACCAAATTATTTAAAGGATTGTAACAGTGATTGTACATAATGTTGCATTCTATACCTGTTTCTGTACCTCAGGTATCCTGTCCATCGAGCAGTTGATCAGTCGTGTTGGGGTCATAGGGGTCACGCTGATGGCTCTATTGTCCGGCTTTGGTGCTGTCAACTGCCCTTACACCTACATGTCCTACTTCCTACGGTTAGTGCACTAAGTCTGTATAGACCAAAACAGCATTAAACAACTATATTACCTACAATCCCATTCTCTAACTCCCCATAGACGCCTACTACTCTACTCCTCACATACTCTACTCGTCACAACTAAATAACCTACACTCTCATTCCACACTATCCTTACTACCCCCAATACCTGTATACCTATGTGAGGCATCTTTATCTACAGGAATGTGACAGAGAGTGATATTCTTGCCTTGGAGAGGAGACTTCTTCAGACCATGGACATGATCGTCAGCAAAAAGAAACGGTGAGGGAGAGGGATAGGGGAATATATTTCTATAGAGAGAGCATAGAGACCCTCACCTTTTTCTGATAATCAAATCATTCTAAGGCTCTAGTTTTCTGTTGTCCTGTGCCAGTGTTTGGTGTCATGCGTTTTCTGTTTTGTCTGTGCAGCATTGCCATGACACGGAGGCAGATGTACCAGCGAGGGGAAGACCAGAACAAACAGACAGGATTCTGGGGCATGATCAAGAGTGTCACCTCCTCACCACCAGGCAGCGAGAGTATCCTTCACACATCATAATGGGAAGTGTGTGTGTGTTTTTGTTCTGTGTCTGTGTACGGTTCCTTGACCCCCCTCTACAGATTTGTCTCTGATCCAGCAGGAAGTGGATGCTCTGGAGGAGCTGAGTCGCCAGCTCTTCCTGGAGACAGTGGACCTGCAGGCCACCAAGGTAACGCATGTGCGCGTTCGCATAACGGGAACGTGACCACCGGTCGAGTTGAACCCTGATAAAAACCCTCTTTACTATTGAGGAGCAGACTATATATCATTCAAACACACATCTTTATTTGAACTATATCTAAATGCCCCAATTGGAGAGTTGTTTTAAAAATCCCTTTGGAGTGTTCTGTGGTCCCCCAGCGGCAGGCACGCATTGAGGGCTCCAGTCCAGTTCCAGATGCAGCAGGCCTCTCCTGGGTCGTGTTGTACTGAGTGAAAGACAAAGATTCTGTCAGCAAATGGCACTGTTGCGCTAAGGTGCCGTAGGCCAAATACACAACTCCACAATTCACAATAAACCAAAATAGTAACTAACTAAAGGAATACAGTAATATCAAAGCAAAAACAAATGATAATGGAAAATAGTAAATCAATTCACACAAGGTAATGTAAATAAAAAATAAATGGAGAGGCAAGGGATTGTAGCTCAGGTAACGTTATCGGATGTCCTTTCAAGGACAATGTCTGTTCACAAATAGTTTTTGGATCAGTGGGGGGACACTACTAGCCAGTGGGGGGACACTAGTGATTTTAAATCATTCAGATGTGAGCTGGTAGTGTTCAGTCAGAAAATATGCTATAATCCACAATCTTTTGCAATCCAATGGCTATGTGGAATTCGAGGGTTGACCATGGCTGCGGCTGAAATGAGAGAGGCGAAAGATATCTAACTTCCAAATCAAATGTTATTGGTTAGCAGATGTTAATGCGAGTGTAGTGAAATGCTTGTGCTTCTAGTTCCGACCATGCAGTAATATCTAACAAGTAATCTAACAATTTCACAACATTTACCTTTTACACTCAAGTGTAAAGGAATGAATAAGAATATGTACATATAAATATATGAATGAGCGATGGCCGAACGGCATAGGCAAGATGCAGTAGATGGTATAGAGTACAGTATATCCATATGAGATGAGTAATGTAGGGTATGTAAACATTATATAAAGTGGCATTGTTTAAAGTGACTAGTGATACATTTATTACATCCAATTTTGAATTATTAAAGTGGCTAGAGATTTGAGTCAGTATGTTGGCAGCAGCCACTCAATGTTAGTGATGGCTGTTTAACAGTCTGATGACCTTGAGATAGAAGCTGTTTTTCAGTCTCTCGGTCCCTGCTTTGATGCACCTGTACTGACCTCGCCTTCTGGATGATAGCGGGGTGAACAGGCAGTGGCTCGGGTGGTTGTTGTCCTTGATGATTTTTTTGGCCTTACTGTGACATCGGGTGGTGTAGGTGTCCTAGAGGGCAGGTAGTTTTCCTCCGGTGATGCGTTGTGCAAACCTCACTACCCTCTGGAGAGCCTTACGGTTGTGGGCGGAGCAGTTGCCGTACCAGGCGGTGATACGGCCCGATAGGATGCTCTCGATTGTGCATCTGTAGAAGTTTTTGAGTGTTTTTGGTGACAAGCCAAATTTCTTCAGCCTCCTGAGGTTGAAGAGGCGCTGTTGCGCCTTCTTCACAATGCTGTGTGTGTGGACCATTTCAGTTTGTCCGTGATGTTTACGCTTAGGAACTTAAAACTTTCCACCTTCTCCACTACTGTCCCGTCGATGTGGATAGGGGGGTGCTCCCTCTGCTGTTTCCTGAAGTCCACAATCATCTCCTTTGTTTTGTTGACGTTGAGTGTGAGGTTATTTTCCTGACACCACACTCCGAGGGCCCTCACCTCCTCCCTGTAGGCCGTCTCGTTGTTGCTGGTAATCAAGCCTGCCACTGTAGTGCCGTCTGTAAACTTGATGATTGAGTTGGAGGCGTGCATGGCCACACAGTCATGGGTGAACAGGGAGTACAGGAGAGGGATGAGAACGCACCCTTGTGGGCCCCAGTGTTGAGGATCAGCGGGGTGGATATGTTGTTTCCTACCCTCACCACCTGGGGGCGGCCCGTCAGGAAGTCCAGGATCCAGATGCACAGGGCGGGGTCGAGACCCAGGGTCTTGAGCTTAATGACGAGTTTGGAGGGTACTATGGTGTTAAATGCTGAGCTGTGGTCAGTGAACAACATTCTTACATAAATATTCCTCTTGTCCAGATGGGTTAGGGCAGTGTGCAGTGTGGTTGCGATTGCGTCGTCTGTGGACCTATTGGAGTGGGTCTAGGGTGTCAGGTAGGGTGGAGGTGATATGATCCTTGAGTAGTCTCTTAGGGAAGGGTGAATGTGTTTCAGCCTCCCAGTACCCCAAAAGGCCTCCTCTCTGGTTCAATCTGGTTTGCAGTAGTTTGTTGCGTTAAGGTCCGTCTTTTGTGTGCGGGGCTCATGGTCTTCAAGTCAGGTCCACGTAGCTAGAAATTCAGTCCACTGGTGCTCCGGCATTAATGAGAGCGTAGCACGGAAACCTGTAGAGAATGTCGGCAGGCAGCGCTATCAGGAGAACTGTTGGAGTTGAGATATGGAGAGGTCCACACAGCTACAGGTTCAATCCACAGATACATTGGCATTAATGAGTGCGTAGTACGCAACACAGCAGAGAATGTCGACATACGGCCCTATCAGGCATTATGTTGGAGTCGGATATGTAGAGGTACTTAGCTTTGGGAAGGGACTTTTCTCGGTCTGGTCCAGGTCCGCTCCAGCTACCACATGTCGTCATCAGTTACCTCGGCTCTGGCTCTGCAAGCGCTCTGCTCCCAGCTCACATCGACCCACACTGCTTCTGACCCGCACCTTAAATAAAGAACAGGTGCCAGCAACTCACCGATCCCAATTTAGTGAAGCTTTAATTACTTATTCTCGTGATCAAAAGGGGGAAGTTTTACAAGGGGCAAAAGAGGTGTGCGTCTATATATGTCTGGGTAAAACACGTACCAGGTGAATAAGGTTCTGGCTTGGGCATATAATGCAATGTAAAAGGGCAGCTTCTAGTCAGATACATAGTCACCCATGTGACATACACTTAAGATAGTTAACTTACTACTACTACAAATAATAATAATAATACAAAGTTAATAAATAGTAATTCAACACTTCATTCGGGGCTCAGAGATTCTCAGGAAGCCCATCACTGCAGCCAACTCAAACACCCCCGGAATGGCTTCCAGTTTCTCAATGTCTTCATCAGAAAAGAGCGGCCACTCCTCGCCAGAGCTCAATCTGGGCTGGTAGGCCTTCGTCACTCCCCTGTAAAACTCAACTTTGCGCCTCAGCTCCATGTGCTTGTGGAATAGACGTTGTTTCTCCTGCTCAGGCAGGTGCTGATTGTGGTAGCGGAAGCTGGCCATTTGTAGGGACTGGGACTTCCAGTACCACTCACAGTTGTATATCTCTGAGAGACTTGGGAGGACCTGACCTAAATTCACACATAAAACCAGATCTATGGTTATGTACCTAAATTCATTCTAATTATAATGAGAGATACACCAAAATAAGCAATGAACCAAATCCTGCTAAGAACACAATATTTCTTACCATTGTTGATGTAGTCTGATGGTCTTGCAGGAAGATACGGCTGTCCTGGTGCCGTCCATGGTACAGACTGGTTATTGAAGGTCATTTCTGAATAATGGATAATCTTGGAAAGCAGAAACAGTCTTGGGGTTGTTGTCACCAAAGAGTCCCAAGTGATCGACTTCCAAATCAAATGAAAACAAAGGTGCCTAACAACCAAACATTCTAAACTGAAACATTCTATTAGAGTAAACAGTATTTATTTCCAAACTATACTCTATTTTCTGTATTACCATATTCTAAATATGAATTCTGAGTGTGAATAAACAGGTGTAATGTTATTCACTCAGTGGGGATATCATGATACATTATTTGTATTTTTTACCCCCAATATTATGTTCTTTGTCACACAGAGACATGCACGCTTGCCTTGCACACACACCGGCATATATACACACACACACACACACACACACACACACACACACACACACACACACACACACACACACACACACACACACACACACACACAATGTCCATGTATAGTATGTAGTGGACTAAGGCTATTGTAATGTATGTTTGGTTTTTAGTAATAAGTTGTCTTTGTGCCTCTGTTCTCCGTGCATGTAGGAGCGGATAGAGTACTCCAAGACATTCCAGGGGAAATACTTTAACTTCTTAGGTTACTTCTTCTCCATTTACTGTGTGTGGAAAATCTTCATGGTGAGTCACACACTTACAAGACAGCCTGACTGAGAACTAGACTCATCTTGCCCAACTTGGTTTTGCTTAGCCTGCTTGAAAGCTTGAAAAACAGCTGTGTCTGTCAGTTTAGAGAATATCCAGTGTGGCTTTTGATATCTTTTTAATTAAATGTAATTCAAAACAATTAGGCTTTTTCTACCCATATAGCTTTGGGTTTATACTTCCTGTACTGTCAGTGTGTTATCATATCCACATCAGGCCCCAGAGCTACAGTTGAAGTCGAAAGTTTACAGTCGTGGCCAAAAGTTTTGAGAATGACACAAATATTAATTTTCACAAAGTCTGCGGCCTCAGTTTGTATGATGGCAATTTGCATATACTCCAGAATGTTATGAAGAGTGTTCAGATGAATTGCAATTAATTGCAAAGTCTCTCTTTGCCATGCAAATGAACTGAATCCCCCAAAAAACATTTCCACTGCATTTCAGCCCTGCCACAAAAGGACCAGCTGACATCATGTCAGTGATTCTCTCATTAACACAGGTGTGAGTGTTGACAAGGCTGGAGATCACTCTGTCATGCTGATTGAGTTGGAATAACAGACTGGAAGCTTCAAATAGAGGGTGGTGCTTGGAATCATTGTTCTTCCTCTGTCAACCAGGGTTGCCTGCAAGGAAACATGTGCCGTCATTATTGCTTTGCACAAAAAGGAATTCACAGGCAAGGATATTGCTGCCAGTAAGATTGCACCTAAATCAACCATTTTTCGGATCATCAAGAACGTCAAGGAGAGCAGTTCAATTGTTGTGAAGAAGGCTTCAGGGCGCCCAAGAAAGTCAAGCAAGCGCCAGGACCGTCTCCTAAAGTTGATTCAGCTTCGGGATCGGGGCACCACCAGTACAGAGCTTGCTCAGGAATGGCAGCAGGCAGGTGTGAGTGCATCTGTATGCACAGTGAGGCGAAGACTTTTGGAGGATGGCCTGGTGTCAAGAAGGGCAGCAAAGAAGCCACTTCTCTCCAGGAAAAACATCAGGGACAGACTGATATTTTGCAAAAGGTACAGGGATTGGACTGCTGAGGACTGGGGTAAAGTCATTTTCTCTGATGAATCCCCTTTCCGATTGTTTGGGGCATCTGGAAAAAAGCTTGTCCGGAGAAGACAAGGTGAGCGCTACCATCAGTCCTGTGTCATGCCAACAGTAAAGCATCCTGAGATCATTCATATGTGGGGTTGCTTCTCAGCCAAGGGAGTGGGCTCACTCACAATTTTGCCTAAGAACACAGGCATGAATAAAGAATGGTACCAACACATCCTCCGAGAGCAACTTCTCCCAACCATCCAGGAACAGTTTGGTGACGAACAATGCCTTTTCCAGCATAATGGAGCACCTTGCTATAAGGAAAAAGTGATAGCTAAGTGTCTCGTGGAACAAAACATCAATATTTTGGGTCCATGGCCAGGAAACTCCCCAGACCTTAATCCCATTGAGAACTTGTGGTCAATCCTCAAGAGGCGGGTGGACAAACAAAACCCCACAAATTCTGACAAACTCCAATCATTGATTATGCAAGAATGGGCTGCCATCAGTCAGGATGTGGCCCAGAAATTAATTGACAACATGCCAGGGCAGATTGCAGAGGTCTTGAAAAAGAAGGGTCAACATTGCAAATATTGACTCTTTGCATCAACTTCATGTAATTGTCAAATAAAGCCTTTGACACTTATGAAATGCTTGTAATTATACTTCAGTGTTCCATAGTAACATCTGACAAAAATATGTTTGTGTCATTCTCAAAACTTTTGGCCATGACTGTACATACACTTAGGTTGGAGTCATTAAAACCTGTTTTTCAACCACTCCACAAATTTCTTGTTAACAAACTATAGTTTTGGCAAGTCTGTTAGGACATCTACTTTGTGCATGACACCAGTAATTTTTCCAACAATTGTTTACAGACAGATTATTTCACTTATAGTTCACTGTATCACAATTCCAGTGGGTCAGAAGTTTACATACACTAAGTTGTCTGTGCCTTTTAAACATTTTGGAAAATTCTAGAAAATTATGTAATGGCTTTAGAAGCTTCTGATAGGCTAATTGACATCATTTAAGTCAATTGGAGGTGTACCTGTCGATGTATTTCAAGGCCTACCTTCAAACTCAGTGCCTCCTTGCTTGACATCATGGGAAAATCAAAAGAAATCAGCCCAAAAATTGTAGACCTCCACAAGTCTGGTTCATCCTTGGGAGCAATTTCCAAACACCTGAAGGTACCACGTTCATCTGTACAAACAATATTACGCAAGTATAAACACAATGGGACCACACAGCTGTCATACCGCTCCGGAAGGTGGCGTGTTCTGTCTCCTAGAAATGAATGTACTTTGGTGCGAAAAGTGCAAATCAATCCCAGAACAACAGCAAAGGAATGTGTGAAGATGCTGGAGGAAACAGGTATAAAAGTATCTATATCCACAGTAAAACGAGTTCTGTATCGACATAACCGGAAAGGCCGCTCAGCAAGGAAGAAGCCACTGCTCCAAATCCTCCATTAACAAAAGCCAGACTACGGTTTGCAACTACACATGGAGACAAAGATTGTACTTTTTGGAGAAATGTCCTCTGGTCTGATTAAACAAAAATAGAACTGTTTGGCCATAATGACCATCGTTATGTTTGGAGGAAAAAGGGGGATGCTTGCAAGCCGAAGAACACCATCCCAACCGTGAAGAACGGGGGTGGCAGTATCATGTTGTGGAGGTGCTTTGGTGCAGGAGGGACTGGTGCACTTCACAATATAGATGGTATCATGAGAATGGAAAATTGTGTGGCTATATTGACGCAACATCTCAAGACGTCAGTCAGGAAGTTAAAGCTTGATCGCAAATGGGTCTTCCAAATGAACAATGACCCCAAGCATACTTCCAAAGTTGTGACAAAATGGCTTAAGGACAACAAAGTCAAGGTATTGGAGTGGCCATCACAAAGCCCTGACCTCAATCCCATAGAAAATGTGTGTGCAGAACTGAAAAAGCGGTTGCGAGCAAGGAGGCTTAAAAACCTTACACCAGCTCTGTCAGGAGGAATGGGCCAAAATTCACCCAACTTATTGTGGGAAGCTTGTGGAAGGCTACCCGATACGTTTGACCCAAGTTAAACAATTTAAAGGCAATGCTACCAAATACTAATTGAGTGTATGTAAACTTCTGACCCACTGGGAATGTGATGAATGAAATAAAATCTGAAATAAATTATTCTCTCTACTGTTATTCTGACATTTCACATTCTTAAAATAAAGTGGT
This sequence comes from Salvelinus fontinalis, assembly GCF_029448725.1. Taxonomy (NCBI): domain Eukaryota; kingdom Metazoa; phylum Chordata; class Actinopteri; order Salmoniformes; family Salmonidae; genus Salvelinus; species Salvelinus fontinalis. The sequence continues at coordinate 22,527,187 of NC_074687.1, forward strand.
GATCCTAACTGACCTAAGACAGGGAGTTTTTACTAGGATTAAATGTCAGGAATTGTGAAAAACTGTATTTTACTAAGGTGTATGTAAACCTCTGACTTCAAATGTATATCTGTAGTAACCCTTGTTTTTTGTCCCTCTAAGGCCACCATCAACATTGTTTTCGACCGTGTAGGGAAGACTGATCCAGTGACGAGAGGGATTGAGATCACAGTTAACTACTTGGGCATTCAGTTTGATGTAGGCTTTTCCACATTCGCACGTACTCTCACTCACTCACTCACTCATTCACTCACTCACTCACTCACTCACTCACTCACTCACTCACTCACTCACTCACTCACTCACACAGTCACAAAACATTTCCAGTTGTGTTAATAGCTGTCAGTTTATTAAAGTGTCCTTCTGCAGTACAGTTATTCCTGGTGACTGATTAATCTATTTCAACATTGTTTTACAGTCAGTTTAGAAAGTCCAAAAACCGTAGTTGTGTTGGCATATTCTGTTGTAGCTCTAGTGTTCCTTACATATGCTCTCCTCTGCAGGTGAAGTTCTGGTCTCAGCACATCTCCTTTATCCTGGTGGGCATCATCATCGTCACTTCTATTAGAGGCCTTCTCATCACACTCACTAAGGTAAGTCATATACAGACAGGAAGTTGTCAGTCTACATAGGCATGTGACAATGTACCCTAACCCCAATCCTGTCTCTCTGTTTTTCTATAGTTCTTCTATGCCATCTCCAGCAGCAAGTCCTCCAATGTTATAGTGCTGGTCCTGGCTCAAATTATGGTCAGTATGTCATCTCTCTCTCGCTCTCTCGCTGTGTCCCTCCCTCGCTCTCTTTCTCTCTCTGCATCTCTCTCTGTGTCCCTCTATTCAATTCAAGGGGCTTTATTGGCATGGGAAACCAGTGAAATGGATATACAAAAGTGAAATAAACAATAAAAAGTGAACAGTAAATATTACATCTCTCTCTCCCCACTCTCTCTCTCTCTCTCTCTGTGTCTCTCTGTGTTGCTCTCTCACTCCCTGTGGTGTGCTCTCTCCCTGTGGCGCTCTCTCTGTCGGTCTCTCACTCTCGCTCCATGTATCTCTCTGTGTTGCTCTCTCACTCCCTGTGGTGTGCTCTCTCCCTGTGGCACTCTCTCTTTCTGTGTCTCTCGCTCTGTGTGTCTCTCGCTCTGTGTGTCTCTCGCTCTGTGTGTCTCTCGCTCTGTGTGTGTCTCTCGCTCTGTGTGTGTCTCTCGCTCTGTGTGTCTCTCTCGCTATGTGTGTCTCTCTCGCTCTGTGTCTCTCTCGCTCTGTGTGTCTCTCGCTCTGTGTGTGTCTCTCGCTCTGTGTGTCTCTCTCGCTATGTGTGTCTCTCTCGCTATGTGTGTCTCTCTCGCTCTGTGTCTCTCTCGCTCTGTGTCTCTCTCGCTCTGTGTCTCTCTCGCTCTGTGTCTCTCTCGCTCTGTGTGTCTCTCGCTCTGTGTGTCTCTCGCTCTGTGTGTCTCTCGCTCTGTGTGTCTCTCGCTCTGTGTGTCTCTCTCGCTCTGTGTGTCTCTCGCTCTGTGTCTCTCTCGCTCTGTGTCTCTCTCACTCTGTGTTTCTCTCACTCTATGTTCTTTGTATCTCCCTCGCTCTGTGTCTCTCTCGCTCTGTGTGTCTCTCTCACTCTGTGTCTCTCTCGCTCTATGTTCTCTGTATCTCCCTCGCTCTGTGTGTCTCTCGGTCTGTGTGTCTCGCTCTGTGTGTCTCTCGCTCTGTGTCTCTCTCGCTCTATGTTCTCTGTATCTCCCTCGCTCTGTGTCTCTCGCTCTGTGTCTCTCGCTCTGTGTGTCTCTCGCTCTGTGTGTCTCTCGCTCTGTGTCTCTCTCGCTCTGTGTGTGTCTCTCGCTCTGTGTGTGTCTCTCGCTCTGTGTGTGTCTCTCGCTCTGTGTCTCTCTCGCTCTGTGTCTCTCTCGCTCTGTGTCTCTCTCGCTCTGTGTCTCTCTCGCTCTGTGTCTCTCTCGCTCTGTGTTTCTCTCGCTCTGTGTTTCTCTCGCTCTATGTTCTCTCTGTGTGTCTCTCTCGCTCTGTGTCTCTCTCGCTCTGTGTCTCTATCGCTCTGTGTCTCTCGCTCTCTCTCTGTGTTTCTCGCTCTGTGTCTCTCGCTCTGTTTCTCTCTCTCTCTCTGCGTCTCTCAATTCAATTCAAGGGGCTTTAGTGGCATGGGAAACAATGGATAAACAAAATTTAAATAAACAAAGTGAACAGTAAATATTATGTCTCTCTCTCTGTGTCTCTCAGGGGATGTACTTTGTGTCGTCGGTTCTCCTCATGAGGATGAGCATGCCTCTGGAGTATCGCTCCATCGTGACCGAAGTGCTGGGAGAGCTGCAGTTCAACTTCTACCATCGATGGTTCGACGTCATCTTCCTCGTCAGCGCCCTCTCCAGCATCCTCTTCCTCTACCTCGCCCACAAACAGGCACCCGAGAAGCACATGACACCCTAGCACATGACACCCTGACCCCAGTCTGAACTTGACCCTTAGGTTACCTTTTCCAACCTTTCCCTGGAGGCTTTGATTCTCTTGGATTTTTTTAAGAGAAGATGAAAATCCATCTCTTCTGTGTGTGGTGGAGAGAAGCGCCTGACTTCCTGAATCTGGGATGGCCGACGTGTGGTCATGTGGACAGTTGGTGTCAGGGAGAGTCAATGGAGATTGGAGTCATGGAAGACTGGATTTCGTGTAATGTTGGGTTGAACGTGGGTGTAATGACTCATATAATGTAACTACAGTACTTGAAATCAGGACTTAATTGTTCTTTGCAAAAATGAAAATGGGATATTTTACGACGATGATGATATTTCATTGTGCTGTTGCCCCGTTGGACAGAGGTTCTGTCTATCCTTAAATCACTCTGAGCAGAGCAGAACTGTCTAGTATACAGCACAGACCAGCTTCACTGCAACACTAGCTTGTTTTGTGAACGGGGTTGTAAATATGTGTTACACTCTATTTTTGACAAACAGAATAATCATTTTAAATGTAACACGTCTACCAGTATCCCCAAATGTCCATGATGCTATTGGTTAGCGTATTTCATGATGTCCAGCCTGTACATGCCATGTACCTGGGGTGGCGTGCATATCTACTGTATTCTACCAAGACAGATGGGAAGGCTTCAGAATAAACCAATTTATGTGGTCATCAATGAGTTAGTTATCCATTACTCTGTTCCCTTTTATTTTAATCAGTAAGTACTGCAATGCCCCTATAAATACACCACTTATAAACAGGCATCTGGTCCAGGATCATTTATTCTCGTTGTGAGAGCAGTATTTGACATCAGAGCAGAAAGACAATGGCTCTTGGGGTACGCTAAAACAAATTAAATGTATTTGATCATTTGAATGATATTTAAAAGACAGCATTATTATTAAGGTGTAGTACAGTAGGCCTCTCACAATGGTTACTGTTCCAGTTAAACACATTGAACTGGCATTACTAGTGTTCTCGGTCTACATTGCAGGTGTTCGTAATGAGATTATACTGATCCATACGCTGGTTGGATAACAGTGCTATCTAACTGATCAACACAGTTATACATTAATGGCTATTTATTGCTATTTTCAAATGATTTGCATTGATAAGTGTGATCAGAGTTCTTGAGCAGAGATACCTGCATTATCCAGCATGGTGCAAATGTTGATGGGAGACAGAAAAATTCTTAACAGGAAATGATTTCTCATTGGTGACTTCTCAGAGTCTCTCATCAACGCTCGAGCAAGATGATGCTGCTGATGACACAGATGGAGTCTATGAGAGAGAAAGAGAGTCATATATTTTTCTGTAATAGAACTGTGGGGAAATACAATTGCTACAAACTTGCTTTTAACTACTTTGGCTTGCCTGGATAATTTGGATCTAGTTTAGAAGCTACCAAGGCACTCAAGGAACACATTTCTGTTAGGTCACTCACCCTCTCTCGTGCCTGGTGCGGCGTGGTGTCTGGCTCAGCAGCCTCCTCCTCTTCCTCCTCTTGGACCTCCTCCAGAGTGGCTGGGGTGTCTATCTGGGCTGGTGTGTGGCTCCGTGCTAGAGACGGGGACGGGACTGGGGATGGGGACCTGGCTTGGGACGAGGGGACGAAGAGCTGAGGAGTGATGGCCACCTCTTTGGCTTTGAAGTGGTTGTTGGCCTGCTTCCCGGCAACTAGGAGTACCAGCAAGCTGCCACTCTTACGGATCAACCCCACCACTTGCTCGTGACTGCTCTGCTCCACATTCACACCGTCCACCTCCACCACCATGTCTTCGTCCTCTAGACCAGCCCTGTCCGCGGCTCCACCCTTCACCACCTTACAGAGAAGACATCAAGGGGTGAGCTGAGTTGTGAATGGTTTGGAACGTAAACAACAGTTGACAGTTGCTGAATGACAGGAGTGTTTCAGAGGTACGCAATTGAGGCTAGCATGTGCTTTGCCTCTTGATCTTCCCCATAGTAGTTAATGTATTTGG